>NC_143480.1:16809352-16960120 GCF_027475165.1 Benincasa hispida | reverse complement strand
AACACTTGGAAGAAGAAGAGCTAGAGAGAAATTGATGAGAGAGTATAAAGGATTTTAGTGTGGAGGCTAGGTGTTTTTGCACAAACAAAATCTTTGCCCTAAATGAGATATAAGGATATATTTATATGGAAAAGGGTTAACCCCTTCTCCAAGTATTTCCTATTATACCCTTAGTACTAATTAATTAAATTACCCTTATTTAATTAATTGACACAATAATAAAATAACCATATATTAAAGGGTTGTTTTCAAATATAGAAAAATGAACCAAAATATTTACAAATAATAGCAAATTATCACAGTCTATCTATGGTATACCATGATAAACAGTGATAGACTACTATCTTTGTCTATCATGACACAGATAGGCACAGATAGTAGTCCATCACTGTCTATCGTAGTCTATTATAGATAAATTGTGATATTTTGCTATTATTTATAAATGTTTTTAGCAGTTATGTAAAAATAATTTCCCTATATTAAATCCTATTTAGTTCATAGTTAATTGATTAACATATAAACATCACATATTTATATGTATCCACCTTTCTAACATTATAATTAATTAATTCTTTATGAACCTAATTCACTTGAATTTAATGCTTGAATCTCATTCAAATATTTCTCTCTTACATAATTTGGATTATAGATCACATCTTTAATTAATCCTTTTATATTAATCTCATTAATATAAAATTATCTCAATTGATTTAAACAATTCAAATCATTCCTCATTACTATCCTTTAGCGAGCTAACAACGGGACCTTATGGACCTACAGATTAGAAGCTCCAATGATATGAGATTAATTAATTAAATTCTTTAATTAAATTAATCAATATTCATTAACTACCGGTCACTCCACTAAAGACCGATAGCTGCACTCTTCGTACTACAAATATATTTTTGTGTCCATAGATATAACTAATCAACAGTGAGTTGACCATTCATAAATCGCTTATAACTATAATTGGGTCAATTTGCCGTTTTATCCCTGTATTTACATCTAATTCCTCTAATGAACAAATAGTTTATAATTCAACTATAAACTAACACCTTCTGAGTCAGTGAAAGATTGAGGTCTCATTGTTCAAGACCCGGAATCAGTTATTAAGGGAGCAATTTATCTACTTTCTTTAAGATCGAGAAGGAATGAATTCCATCTTATGTAGTGTTCCCAACTTCTTACTCGAATAAATTCCCAATATGATATGCTTGTTGAGTCAGCTAATATAACCACTCTTACCCATACAGATCAAAGGATTGCCCTCGTAAACAAGAGTTCACAACTCACTCAAGATTAAAGTCAAGTCTCCTATGGTCATCTTAGTTAAATGTAAATCTCTTCTAGTATTGCATTCTATAGAGAGACTATTCATTTCGTGGTCCGGTCTTATATAAACTCTTTGTATAGAATACCCCCATTTACATATCTCTACATGAACGATCAGGATTAGATCCTTTATAGTACTTTACAATAATTGTGACAACTACAAAGCAGGTCGTATTCATACTGTCACCAAGATAAGGTACCCAGTATTATCCATCTACTACAAACCATTTAGGTTATTACTTAAACATGGTCCACCTATATGTCAACCACATATATGTTTTAAGTTACATGAAATAATCTTGGATCTTAGTTTATTGGATTGAATTAATGCAGTTTAAATGTTAATAAAATACCTCTTATTTTATTAAATATGTGATTTTTATTTACAAACTACAAGATACATGAGATTTAGGACATTAAATCCAACAATCTCTCACTTATCCTAAAGCAAGTGGGGTGTACAGTATCAATACAATACAACAAATTAGAGCATACAATATACCCATTATCATTATCTCCCACTTGCCCTAGATTATATGACTGATATCTCGTAGACTCAAGCTTTCTAGTTGGCCCTAAAAAACTTTAGCCATGAGAGCCTTCGTAAATGGATCAGCAACGTTGTGCTCTGAGGCAATCTGTGTGGCAATCACATCTCCCGGTTGCATAATCTCTCTAATGAGATGATACTTGTGCTCAATGTGTTTTCCTCGTTTGTGACTTCGAGGCTCCTTGGAGTTTGTCACTGCACCACTATTATCATAATAAAGGATGATGGACAAGTTCATGTTTGGAATGACTTCCAAATCCGTCAGAACATTCTTGAGCCACACAACTTCTTTAGCAGCTTCACAAGTAGCTAAATATTCCGCCTTCATCATGGAATTCACAATACATCCTTGCTTAATGATGCGCCATACTATAGCTCCTCATTCAAAGTGAACACTGATCTTGATGTGAATTTTCTAGAATCCTTATCATTCTGAAAATCAGAGTCAATGTATTCTATAAGGATCAAATCCTTAGCACTATACACAAGCTTATAGTTTCTCGTTCTCCTGAGATACTTGAGAATGTCTTTAACCACTGTCCAGTGTTTAAATCCTGGATTGGTTTGATATCTGCTGACCACTCCCATTGCATGGTAGATGTCGGACCTAGTACACAACATGACATACAGAAGGCTACCCACTGCAGATGCATAAGGAATCTATCTTATTTTCTCATCTTCTTGAGGTGTCTTAAGATACTGTTCCTTAGACAATATAATTCCATGCCTAAAAGGTAGTAAACATTTTTTGGAATTCTGCATCGAATATTTAACAACCATTTTGTCAATATACAATGCTTGAAACAAGGCTAGAGATTTGTTCTTACATTCTAATGATTTGGATCCTTAGAACAACTTGTGCTTCACCCAAATCTTTTATTTGGAATTGAGCATCCAACCATTCCTTAATTTTGGTCAGAAAACCTATATAATTTTCAATGAGTAGGATATCATCCACATACAATACCAAGAATGCTACTGAACCATTAATGATATTCTTGTAAATACAAGGTTAATCAACATTTTGATTAAAGTCATAGGTTTTGACTGCAACATCAAACCTTATGATTCAAGATCAAGATGCTTGTTTCAATCCATATATGGACCAATTTAGCTTGCAAACATTTTGTTCTTGACCTTGTTTAATGAATCATTCTGACTGAGACATGTACGTTGTCTCCTCAAGATTACCATTCAAAAAGGAAGTCTTGACATCTATTTATCATATTTTGTAGTCATATTATGTGGCAATGAACAAAAGAATCCAGATAGATTTTATCATAGCAATAGGCGAAAAGGTTTCCTCATAGTCCATCCTCTCAACCTAGGTATAACCAATTGCTACTAATCTAGCCTTAAAGATTTATACTTTTCCATCTACACCTTTTTTCTCTTGTAGATCTACTTACAACCTATAGGTTTTACCCCCATCAAGTTAATCTAATAGTTCCCAGACAGAATTGAAGTTCATGGACTCCATTTAATGATTCATGATTTTAGTCCATTCATTCTTGCCCACATCAACCATTGTCTGCTTGTAAGTTAATGGATCCTCAACGTTATCATCTTGTATGATACTAAGAGTTTCAGTTAAACCTAAATAGCGAATGAATTAGATTTTAATCCTCCCATTATATCGAGACTCCCTCAACTCTTGAGTAAGATGTACTTGACTTGATGAAGCAATATCAACAACTCTTGTTGAAGTGTTGCCTTCTTCAACTACTTTTGTTGAAGTTTCAAAAGTTTCTTTGGTGAGTTCATTTAATACGATTTTACTTGTTGATTTACACTCTCTAATGCGATCTTCCTCCAAGAAAGTTGCATTTGTTGATATAAATACTTTATTCTCTTTTGGATCGTGAAAGAGGTCACCTCTCGTTTATTTGGAGTAGCCTACGAAGAGGCACAATTTTGAACGTGGTTTCAATTTCTTCAGATTTTCCACAAGCACATGCACTAGACATCACGAAATCTTGAGATACCGTAAACTACTTTTATGATCTCTCCACAATTCAAAAGATATTTTAGAAATACTCTTTGATGGAACTTGGTTCAAAAGGTATGTTGCAGCCTCCACTACATAACCCCAGAACGAGATTGGTAGAGAAGCATAACAATCAAATTCCATTTAAAAGAAACAAAATTCTCGCAGAAGCGTGAGATCGTCTTGCATACGGTTTTTCCATTTAAAAGAAACAAAATCACAACAATTTATACAAAGAACAATGGAGAATAAACATTATATTCAACATGCTATTGAAGATAGAGAAAAGGGAAAATGTTGCTCACCTTTGTTGAAACCTAAACTTCTCGAAAAATCCCCTTTCTTTGATCATAAACACCTCTTCACGATCAAGGACACCACCATGAGAATAACATTGTTATTCTGATTCCAAGGGTTGGATGAATGATCTCCAACACTTGGAAGAGGAAGAGTTAGAGAGAAATTGATGAAAGAGTAAAGAAGATTTTAGTGTGGAGATTAGGTATTTTTTGCACAAATGAAATCCTTGCCTTAAATGAGCTATAAGGATATATTTATATGGAGAAGGGTTAACCCCTTCTCCAAGTATTTCCTGTTATATCCTTAGTGCTAATTAATTAAATAACCCTTATTTAATTAATTGACACACTAATTAAATAACCATATATTAAATCCTATTTAATATATAGTTAATTAATTAACATATAAACATTACATATTTATATGTATCCACCTCTCTGACATTATAATTAATTAATTCTTCATGAATCACTTGAATTTAATGTTTGAATCTCATTCAAATATTTCTCTCTTACATAATTTGGATTATAAATCACATCTATAATTAATCATTATATATTAATCTCATTAATATAAAATTCTCTCAATTGATTTGAAGAATTTAAATCATTCCTCACTACTAGTCTTTAGCGAGCTAATAAGGGGACCTTATGGATCTATAGATTAGAAGCTTCAATGATATGAGATTAGTTAATTAAACTCTTTAATTAAATTAATCAATATTCAATAACTACCGGTTACCCCACTAAAGACTGATAGCTACGCTCTTCGCACTGAAAATATATTTCACTGTCCATAGATATAACCAATCAACAGTGAGTCGATCCTTCACAAATCGCTCATAACTGCGTCAAATTACCATTTTATCCATGTAGTTACATCTAACTTCTTAAGTACCACTGATTCCTCTAATGAACAAACATTTTATAGTCTAACTATAATCTAACACTTCCCAGGCCAGTGAGAGGTTGAGGCCTCATTATTCAAGACCCGAAATTAGCTATTAAGGGAGCAATTTATCTACTTTCCCTAAGATCACGAAAGAGTGAATTTCATCTTGTGTAGTTGTGTTCCCAACTCCTTACTTGAACAAATCCCCAAAATGGTAGGCTTGTTGAGTCAACTAATATAACCACTCACACCCATACAGATCAAAGGATTGTACTCATAAACAAGGGTTCGACACTTACTTAAGATCAAGGTCAAGTCACATATGGTCATCCTAGTGAAATGTAAGTCTGTTCTAGTAACAGTGTTATATAGAGAAACTATTCATTTCGTGGTCTAGTCTCATACAAACTCTTTATATTGAATACCTCAACTCACATGTTTCCATATGAACAATCACGATCAGATCATTTGTAGCACTTTACCACAATTGTAACAACTACAACGCGGGTCATATTTGTAGTATCACTAGGATAAGGTACCTAGCTTTATCCATCTACTACGAATTATTTAGGTTATTACTTAAACATGATCCACCTGTATGTCAACTACATATATCTTTTAAGTTACATGAAACAACCTTAGATCTTAGTTTATTTGATTGAACTTAGTGCAGTCTAAATGTTAATAAAATACCTATTATTTTATTAGATATATGATTTGTATTTACAAACTACAAGATATAGGAGATTTAGGACACCAAATCCAACAAGAATAGGCAACAACTTTATCATCCCATCCATAACTCTTTCTCGAACGAAATGAAAATCATGTTCAATGTGCTTAGTCCTCTCTTGAAACATAGGATTATTTGTAATGTATATGGCGGCTTGATTATCACATAATAGAAGAACTTGAGGGGATTTTTATTTGTAGCTCATCGAGAAGATTGCAAAGCCATACAACTTCACATGTGATAATAGCCAAGCACGATATTCAGCCTCTACATAAGATCGAGAGATGATTTGTTGCTTCTTGGACTTCCACGAAATTAATGAATTGCGAAGAAAAATGCACCATCCCGTGACTGAGTGGCGAGTGTCTAGATAAGATCCCCAGTCAGCATCAACAAAAGCTTGAATGGAAAAATTTTGAACTTTGGATAAGAATATCCCTTTGCCAGGCGAGCCTGTTATATATCTCAACAAATGATTTACTGCACATATATAAGCTTGAGTAGGTTTAGCCAGGAACTGAATCAACTTGTGACATTGAGATCCCAAATCCTTGAGATGAAATCTAGCATTGAGAGTATTTTTTTTATCTCTTATATATGGAAATTACTTGTCCCTGTGATGATTATGTAATCTACATAGAAGAAAAGAGCCAAAAAATTATCACCTTTGCCTTTGAAAAACAAAGAATAATTAGCTTTGGACCGTTGAAACCCCAACAAAACAAAAAACGTTGAGAACTTGTGAAACCACTGCCTTGAGGCTTGTTTTAAGCAATAGATGTATTTGTGCAACTTACAAACCATTTTCCCCTTGAATTCTGACACTAGGTTTTGTAACCTAATGACAAATCCATGTATACTTCTTCAAATTAATCTCTGTGTAGAAATATGTTGTTCACGTCAAGTTGAACTAATGGGCAATGTTTTGAAATAGTTATAGTTAGCAATGTTTTGATTGTGACCATTTTGGCAACTGGGGAAAAGTTTCGAAATAGTCGAGACTTTTTTGTTGTGTATACCCTTTCACAACAAGACGGGCCTTGTAGCGTTCAATAGACCTATCTGCCTTGTGTTTGATCTTATAAATCCACCGACAACCAACAATGTTCTTACCACTTGGTAGAGGAAAAATGCTCTAAGTTAAATTTGACTCGATGGCTTCTAGTTTAGTTTTCATAGTTTGGCGCCAATGATCATGAACAACAACTTCATGATAGAAGTTAGGTTCCTGTTGAGTAGAAACTTGAAGTACAAACTATTTGTGGGATGGAGACAATGACTGATATTATAGATATTTGTCAATGGGATATTGTGTTGAACTTGAGCTAAAGGTTGCCTAGTAAGTAGGCTGCAATGATATGCTTGTAGATGTAATGGTGGCTTAATGATTGTTGTGGACCTTCTGACTAGAGGGTTCATATTGAGAGTGTCAACAATAATGGAGTTAGTAGGACTAATATTGTGACTATCTTCGACAACCTTTTCACTCTGAGCAACATCACATTGAGGAATTTGCTGAATATGTAAAGATCCACTTTTTTCGGCTGTAGTGTCATTGACATGGCTTATATTACAGAGGAATGTTTGCAGCATGTGTATTGAGATTTGGCTGGGAATCACTTGGGGAATGATAAATGCATTTATAAAATGGCTTTGGCAAAGAGAAAACCCGAAAGTGGGATCGACTGATGGTTGAGAAACAAACATGTTGTGGAAGGGAAGTACACCTTTATGGAAAACATCTCTTGAGAAGAAAAACTTGTGCTGCTCAATATCATACAACTTGTAAGCTTTCATGCCTTGAGGATAGTCAATGAAAATAGAAGCAATAGCCTTGTTCTGAAACTTGGATCCAACCATAATGAGCCAAAAACTCTTAATGCCTTGTAATCTGGATACTGTTATTTAGCATATGAAATGGAGACTTCCACTATAACAATTTGGATGGAGTTCTATTTATCAAATAAATAGTTATTAAAACACACTCTCCCCAAAAAGACAATGGAACTCTAGATTAAAAACAAAGAGCACGAGCAGTGTTTAATATATGCTGAGTTTTGATGGATGACTTCTTTTTCCTTGAAAAATTCAGTAAAGTGCAGTTCAAGAGCATTGTCAGATTTCATATGTTTAATTACTTTATCATATTGAGTTTTAACGAGTTTAAAAAACCGAGGTATTATGAATGAAACATCAGACTTGTTTTTGAGCATGAAAACCCAAGTATATCGAGTAGCATCATCCACTATATAAGAAAAAAAGAATAACCATGAAAATGGTCCCCAAATGTCAACATGTATGAGATCAAAAGCATTTAAAGACAAATGATTATTAGAAGGAAAATGTGATTTTCTTTGTTTTGCTAAGGGACAAACAATACATGGAGAAAGTTTGTCGACTAAGGATGAATTCAAAAGTAAGGTGTTTTGTAAGGAGCTTAAGCAATCAACAGATGAATGGCCCAACCTTTGATGCCACAGAGAAGCTTTACCAACAACAACACATATACAATTGTTTACAGCAAATGAACTTGGTAAATTAAGGATGTACAGTCCATGAGAAAGTTTAGCATTGTCCATCTTCTTCCAAGAATGATGTAACTATTACTAAAAAATTGTACATTTACTACACAAATCCCTTGTAATAGCACTTATAGATCTAATTGAAGGAAAAGTCAAATATGTAAAAAAACATTACGTAGAAATGTCCATGAGACGGGGCGGGGCCAATGATGATTTTCCTATCCTCCGACCCCGTAAAATTTCCCACGGGGATCGAGGTGGGGATTCTCCATTGAGAATTCGCGGGGATTGAACTCCTCATGGAAATTTTTTCCCGTTTGGATTTTTTTACAAAAAAAATAATAATTAACTTAAATCACTATATCAAATTTTTTTTACTTAAATAACTAAATATCTCACTCATATGTGACTAATATATGATTAAAATATTTAATTTTCATAATTTTTAAAAATTAAAATTTAAATATTACAACAATATATCATAATCACTACTTAATAAGAAATATATATATCAAATAAAAAGTTATATATAATTAATTAACTATATATATATATATATATATATATTTATTGTACACATGTACACATGTATATATACATGTACATATACATATTAAAACTTTATATAAAAATTAGATATGTATAATCGAGCCGGATTGAGGCTAGGATCAGGGAATATATTCCTCATCCTCGTCCTTTTTAACTAACGGGAAAAATTTTCTCCCCACTCCTTCCTCATTTTCCATTTTCCTCATTTTCCACCCATTCGGGGCGGGGTCCACAGAATCTCGATTCCGCGGTTTAAATGGACATCTCTAACATTATGCAGTTGAAATGACTTAGATCATCGAACAGTACCAATACTCTTAACTTCAAATGAATGTTTATTTGGCAAGCTAATCGATGCAGAGCATAGATCCATGGAAGTAAAATAATCTTTAGGCAGCATATGTGTGGGGATGCAGCCGAATCAATTATCCAATAAGAAGTGGAAAGAGTAGTACATGCTATGTGAGATGCAGATCCACTTGAAGATGCAACAAACTATTATTAAGTTGATTGAGGAGAGTATGGCACTGCATCAAGGCTTCTACTGGATTGGTAGTAATGTTTATCATAGGAACAATACTTGTATTTGGAGCATAGTTCTCATTGGATTGAGTAGTGACAGAGTTCATATTGTTGGTAGAAGCATTCACAGTGGTATTATTAGAGCACTGCTGCTATTTAGACTTATAGCCAGGGGGATATTCATGGATTTTGTAACATCGGTCTACTGTGTGTCTAGGGATGTTACAATGATTACAAGTAGGTCGATCTTTGCTTTGCTTGTTTGTGGACGTATTCTTCGAAGAATTCGAAGTGACAACAAGTGCTACAGCCGGTGTAAATGACGAAAAAGTTTCAATTGCTTAGAGATGGTATCGGATCTATGAGAAGCAATTGAGCACGAGCTTGAGCAAAACATCCATTGTGTCCCATGAGAAAATTCATGAGATACTCAATTTGAAGAAATTCAACCATTTCGTGATTTCCTCTACAATGACAAGTTCCACAGGTACAAGCAGGACGATAGGTGTTTAATTCACCGATAAGAGTTTTGAACTTCGTAAAGTACATACTTATCAAATCCTGATTTTGAGCTAAAGTCACAAGAGAACATTGAAAGATTCTTGGAGCATTCTTTTATTGTAAACGATCTTGCAAATCAAGTCAAATGCTTCTTACAGAGTTTGCAAATAGTATACTAACCGATATTGGCTTGGATACAGAGTTCAAGATCTAAGAGATCATAATGTTATTGTTTCGGATCCAGGAGAGGAGAAGATCATCATTAGGACGAGGAAAAGTTCTGTCAATGAAACCAAGTTTGTTCTCGATTGAAAGTCCAATGATCATCGCACAACTCCAACAAACTTAATTCACCTCAGTCAATGGTTTTGTGATTAACATCAAGCTAGTGTTGTCATTGTAATGGAGATAGCAAGAATTGAGATATCCTTAATTATGGTCGAGTGAAGGTTGAGAAGAGGTATCAGAATGATTGATAACGTTCTTGGGAAATTATGAACAAGTCACGGGGAGAATTGGAGTTTCGAGATTATTTTCGATCGTCATGGCGGATTCCGTAGTTGGAAGACGAAGGTTAAAGACAATCGTTTATTCGAGAGAAAGTAAAATACCCGATACCATATTACAAAGGACCAATGATAAAATGACTTTCTCACTTTATTTAAGAGTTATATATATATACATGTGAGAAAAGTAAATAAGTTGGTATAGTAATAGCAACTTCAATAACTCTAACCGATTAACAAATACTAAACCTCATATCTAAACCTCTAATAAGTTCTTCCACCAAGAATGTACGTTCAAGGAAATTTCATTCAACATTGCTAATGAGTCGCAATCCAAACCATCTATATTGTATTTGCAAATACAAGGTAGAAACCAAATTCCAAAATATTTTCTTTAATACTGAGAAACATAGGCAGTGTCTATTTTATCAATTTTGTCCAACTCATGTGTGAGTCACCAAAATTTAATTTAAGAGGTTGATTGTAACACTTACATTATAAAAAAAGTTGGCCTCTTTCGACCATCTATTATCAAAAGTTATAAAAAAATCTTTAGAAAATGTTACATTAATTAGAGGGATTTAAAACCCTTTAAAAAACATTTATTGTTTATTGAAGGTTATTGATAACCTTTGAAAAATATATTGTATTTATAAAAAAAACATTAAAAAAATCTTGAAAATTATCTATACTTTATCGAAGGTTGTTAAAAACCTTTGAAAAAAATATATGTTTATCAAAGAACATACGTAAAAACCTTTGAAAATTATCTAATCTTTATCGAAGGTTAGTGAAATTTTTTTTAAAATATAATATTTATCAAAGAACATTAAAATTATTTTAAAAATATATTATCTTTCATCGAAGGTCTTTAAAAAATCTTTGAAAAATATCCACTTTTTATCAAAAGTTATTGAAAACCTTTGAAAAAGATATTATGTTTATCAAAGGACAGTAAAAACCTTTGAAAAATATCTATATTTTATCGAATGTTATTGAAAATCTCTGAAAAAATATTATGTTTATCAAAGGACAGTAAAACTTTTTGAAAAATATCTACTCTTTATCAAAAATTACTGAAAACTTTTGGAAAAAATATTATATTTATCAAAGGATATTACAAATTAGATTATCCTTTATCGAAGGAGTTTAAAAAATCTTTGAAAATATCTACTTTTATTCGAGCTTATTGAAAATCTTCGAAAAAGATATTATATTAATCAAAGTTTAGGAATTAAAAACCTTTGAAATGTATGTTATTATCATTTATCACATGTAATTAATTAACATTTGAAACATATCTATTTTATCAAAGGTTGATTTTTTTTTTTTTGAAAAATATAATACATTTATTAAAAACGTCAAAAACCTTTTAAAAAAATATATTATCGTTGATTAAAGGTATTTAAAAAATATTTGAGAAGAATCTATATTTATTGAAGTTGTTAAATATATATTTTATTGAAACCAAAATCTTTTAAAAAAATATATTATCTTGTATATTTTTTAATCAAAACTATTATCATTGTATTTTTTTTTAAAAAAAATTCTTTGAAAAATACCCCCTCCCAAATTCCCTCTTTCACGGAAGACCTTGCCGCCACTACCCCTCTTCTCCAGTCACGGTCAGACGCCGCACCAGTAGCCTCTCACCCAGCTGCAACGTTGTCCGTCTCTGTCTAGTCGCCGTCCAGATTGCGCCGCGGGTAAACTACTCGTATTCTCTCTCCTCCGATCGCATAGCTCCCTCTCTAGATGTTTGTAGCCGCCTCTAACCATCAATCCTTGGGCCGTTGTAGTTTCTAGTTGTCTCCATGTCGTCGTTGTTAAGAGGTGATCGGACTGATGTCCTAAATCTCGTAGAATCTTATAATTTATAAATATTTATATGAACAAACATTTTTGTGATTTATAATATATGATATTTTATTCACTTTAGTTTATGAAATATATGATATTTTAATTGCATTAACCACAAACCAATAAACTAAGATTATGGTTATCGTTTTAAGTTAAACATGTATGTGGAATATGTGTTTTAAGTGATAACCTAAATGGTCTGTAATATATGAATAAGGTTGGATACTTACACTACGAGTATGACCCACTTTATAGATGTTAAAAGTGCTATAAATGATCTGATCCTGATCATTACATGCAAGTGCCGATATTCTATACAAAGAAGTTTGTATAAGACCAGATCACGAAATGATTAGGCTTGCCGTTCATAATTGAGACTTTCATTTTACTAAGACCATAGGTAATATGACCTTAATCTTGGGTGAATTGTAAACTTCTATCTAGAGCGATTCTTTGATTTGCATGGGTGAGAATAGCCAGAACGTCGACCCTAGATTTGTCTGATTGGGGAGTTGGGAACTCAGTTACACAAGATGGAATTCACTCATTCCCCGAAGCAGGGGTAAGTAGATAAATTGCTATCCCGGGTCTTGAACAATGTGGTGGCACACTCTCTCTTGGCACGAGAGGGGTTTAGTCATAGTGGGACTATAATCTATTGTTCATTAAAGGGATCAGTGGTACTTAGAAGTTAGATGTCAGCGGCAAAACGGTAATTTGGCCTAATTGTACTTACGAGCGATTTGTGAAGAGTCATCGTACTGTTGATTGGTTATATCCAATGAACATAAAAATATATGTGTAATGCGAAGAGTGAAGTTGTCGGTCTTTAGTGGAGTACACAGCATATAAGAGTTTAGCCAGTTATTCATGTAATTTGAAATATTCAAATTAATAAGAGGGAATTTGATTATATATGATATAATTAAATTAATTAAGTTATATATGATATAATTGATATAATGTATTTGATATATTATTATTTGATTGGAGGAACTAATATTTGAATATGCTTCAGATATTTTTTCTATGAATAAGATTCATAGTTATTAAATTTAATATAAATATGATTTATATTAAATGTCATAAAATAAAGAAAAAAGAACTATGATTTATATATTGTATATGATGCAATATTAAAACTATAGGTTATAAATATAATATGATAATTTTGTTTTCATTTTTATTTATAATTTATTAATTATATGATAATTAATACATTTTTCTCCCTAACCATCCTTAGTATGTAGTTATACGGATTTATGGTAAAGTGGGATAAGAATGAAAATTGTTTTCTTTTAATTATTCAACGAGAAATGACTGACATTATTAACAATCGAGTAAGAGAGTCTTACTATACGATCACTTGAGAGCTTACACGATCGAGTACATTGTCTATGTGATAGACTTCATCTTCTACTGTGTTTTCGTTTACTCGATTATCCTCCTCCTCCACATTAAATCTTCCCTCTTACCAAAATAAGCCAGAGCCCACCACTCCTGGATTCTCAAATCGAAAATACCAAGGTAACCTAGTGGTAGTGTCCGGTTGCTGCTTGTTGCTGTTCGAGGGAGATTGAGTTGTTCGATGCGTTCGTGAGCGAGTTTGATCGAGGGATTATCTTGAAGAAAGGTTCTTCAAAGGTATAATCTCTTATCCTTTATTTTTATTTTCAAAGCATGCTATAATTTAGTATATAATGCATAATCTGTTCTTTATAACTATAAATGTATGAATTCATTCGGATTTGGAAGATCTGCTTCTACTCAAAGGTCCTTTGTAACGAGAGTTCCTTCACAACCGTCTGTAGATTTTCGGCTAAATTTCATGCCTTCTTGAAATAATGACGCATCTTCTGGTTCAATTTTCATTTCAATTTGTGATTTTCAAGAAATGTAGGTATCATTAGAGTTTTATGATTAGGAAATTGAAATCGACAGAGGATTTAGGTAGGGTTGTTTTTCTTTTATTAAGAAATTGAATCGGTATAACTACTGTTCTCTATTCTTAATGCAAAAGAAGTTCAATGTCCAATCTGCTTGGGTATGTTTGTAGTGACCTTATGCTCCTTGTACATACGCAACATCGGGTCTAAATGGTATCCCCTTTGGATATATTCTGTATTTTTGGAAGTCTAGTCTTTGCCATTGCTTTCTGCTAATCTTAGTTTGGGCACAAGAATTCTTTGTGGTTCTTTGTAACATAACATGGAGCTAACAGTTACTGCTTTACAGCTATACTATTCAATGAGAATTTGTTTGCTATTGAATTATTGCAGCAAAAACTCATTCCTCTTATTGGGAAAGATGTTGATTGAATACTATTATTACAATATACCTTTTAACAATCTCTGTTCAGGTTATTGACGTCTTGGCCATATTGCAAACTAAATCTGAAGTTCAAATTTACCTTTTAATTTCATAACGACCCCTCTTCTGTTTTTGTAAATTATTTGGATTTCTTTTATGTATGCTTTTGCAATCCTTATGCATCATTCTCTAGGATTTAAAAACACACCATTACAAAATTTTCATTTATACTATTAGAAAACAATGTCATTGAGGCTTCAAAAGAAGCATGTTTATGAAATTTGAACGATAGTTCTCAATGGTTCTTTGACTACTTTGATCATTAGTTGACATATTATGATAAATCTTAGATGGTACTTGGATAATATTGGCTAGAAGAACTCAAACCTCTACATCATCAATGTAATTGAATTGTTTCTTGGGTGGTTGGTTGTTAGAATTCTCTTATTTATATACTTTTTCAGTCACATATTTAAACATTTTGATCAGGTGAAGACTGTATATCCTTTGGGCTTCTATAGCTTTTGTGTTTTTAACAAATGATTTAATGTGTTATGTTTTATATTGTATTTGGAAGATTTTCTAACTGAAGCACTGAGCGTTATCCATTGATTTCATCCCATGAGTCATTACATATTTTCCGTTATAAGCATTGTTGCACCTGAAACAAATGATTGTGCTATTGACAATCCCACATCCCAACAATAAAGACACCCCACCCATACGTTATTTTTCTTTACTTTCTATTGTGGGTTTTAATATGTATAATAGCTCAGATTATGAGAACTCAAACAAGTGATTGTGCTATTACAACCAACCAAGAAAATTAGTTGGAACGAATTGACAACCAACTGGCATTAATCTCATATAGGTATAAAATCACCCTTTGTTTTCTTTGTGTTGTATCTTTTGGTATTACTTCTTCTATTTTTTGAGTTTTAGGCCTTTGTAAACATGACTTTTCAGTCTTTTTCTGAAGTTCCTGATAGATTACTGTCAAATAGCTTCTTCTACTGCTTCATTGTAAGATCGGTATACGAAGATGTCAGCACTAAGAAAGTAAATCTTACAATAACAATAGATCAATACTAAGTTAGAAGCAAACTAAGCATCAGGCCCTAAGCCAACAAAATGGGATAGGCAGTCGAGATAGGAACTCCTATCTGTAAGGCGGGCTTTCAAGACAGAGATGCACTACTCCATCTGGAAAGAGCTTTCCCTCATGGAGAAAGAGAACACCTTATTTAAAGGTAAGGCCGGAGTAAAAAATCAATAGAAAAAATCATTTCCTGGCCGTCGGGACTCTACATCTGGGTCTTATTCCATCTCAAACTCGGATTAGGAAGAGTGCCCTTGAACTACAGATCAATCATAATACACAATACCAAAAAATCAATCGATTCTCTTGCCGGTGAGAAAGAAATCTTCTGGGCCAAAGATGATTGATGTTTTCATTCGAGAAAGACACTCCTGGCTTAACTCAAAAATAGGTCGCTCATTTGCTCCTATGGCCTATCTTGCGACAAGGCCAGGCCCCCAGACATATACGACATGGTCAAGTCTGATCATAGAAAAGATTCTCTTCAAGCGAACCAGTCTACCCCATTTTTTTCATTCTCTTTTTCTCATTCTCCCTTCTCCATGTTTCCCAAATCTAGTGATAGATTGTGAGAATAGAAATAATGATTCTCTACTTATATTATGCATTCTTATATTATTTAAACTATTTTTAAATACATTATTTACTTTTAAATACATTATTTAAAAAAGAGAATAGAGAATGAGATTTTCGTATGAGTATTTGGACCAGAGAAACATGGGCATGTTCGTGGTTATGGAGTAGGGTTACTCCTTCTGAGTTGTTTGGATCATCATCTACTATACGCGATTTTAAGCATCGCCTAAATGAGTCTGAACAACGGCTTCAAGAATATGAACAACGAAGAAAAGAATTTGAACAACAAAGAAAGGTTGAGGTAGAAGCGCCAAGACATCAAATAAGCAAATTAGAAAATTGTTTTAAGGATAGATTTCAAAAAATAACGGCAGAGATGCGTAAAAAATTTGTTTCTAGTTGATCGACTATATTTTGATGTTATAGAATTTCGATAGTCTTTTGGTGTACTTTATGAATATAAGTTTACTTCCATCCATGTCATTGTCTATTTTTTCTATTTGATTCTTATACTTTGTAATTCAATGTACTACAGATATATGAATTAGTAAAAACAACATTCCGAGATTTGAAAAATAGTTGCATTTGGTGGATCATAAAGTATAAGAATGTGGATCATAAGTTTACTTCCATCCATGTGCCTTGTAATTATTCATGCTTAGTGTCCATGTAAGTCTACATCCTACTTGTCACTCTTTATAAATAGTGGCATTTGGTGGATCATAAAATCATATATACATTGGTGAGAATTCCACTTCAATTTACATATTATCCAATTTTATAATTTTAGTTATTTTATTTATTTATTTATCATTATATTATATTTTCTCCATATTCGTGTTCCCATTATACTCCTCAATTTCACAACACGTTATCAGCACAAGCTTCTGCTGTTTTTCCTACTAAAGGTAGGTCCTAAAAGGTATGTCGGCTTTTCCCTCTTCGTTATAATTAATAAATTTACTGTTATTTTGCAAATTGAATATTTATTAAATTTCTAACATAAGTACAATATTTTATGATAGTGCTGCCATGATAAATTTCACAAAATTAGAATTTATTGTCTTTGATATTAAGGGCGATAATTATTTGTCATGGGTACTTGATGCCGAAATTCACCTGAATGCTATGAATCTTGAGGAGACTATTAAAGAAGAAAATACAATATCTAGTCAGAAAAAAACAAAAACTATGATTTTCCTTCATCATCATCTCCATGAGGAATTGAAAATGAAGTATCTTACAATAAAAGATCTTCATATCTTGTGGAAAATTTTAAAAGAGAGGTATAATCATAAAAAAAAACAGTTATTCTTCCTAAAGCTTGTTATGAGTGGATACACTTGAGGCTATAAGATTTTGAATCAGTAAGTAATTACAACTCCACATTATTTAAAATCAGTTCGAAATTGTTATTATGCGGAGAGAAAATTATTGATGTTAATATGTTAGAGAAGACATTTTCTACATTTCATGTCTCGAATATGCTTCTGCAGCAACAATATCGAGAGAAAACTTTTAAACAATATTCTAAATTAATTTCATGTCTTCTCGTGGTCGAACAAAATAACGAGTTATTGATGAAAAATCATAAATATCGACCAACCAGAGCGATGTCATTCCCTGAAGTGAATGCTGCAAATTTTAATAATAATCGTGGTCGAGGTCGTGACCGTGGCAAAGGAAGAAATAATTATTCTTTTCGTGGTGGTCGTTTTAATCATTCAATTTTCAAAAGAACTACATAAAACGATGATCACAAAGGAAAAACTCCACAAGATAAGAGTTAAAAAAGTGTTGAAAATAAAGGCTTCCGATGCGGAATAAATGGGCATTGGTCACGTACCTATTGTACGTCAAAATACTTAGTTGACCTCTATCAAGCCTCTTTGAAGTAAAAAGAGAAAAATGGGGAAGCAAATTTTGCATATCAGGATAATGATATATTTGACCCATCCCATATGACAAATTTTGATTGCGGACTTCCTTGAATCTCCTGAAGAGAAGATTGATGCCACATCAAGTGTTTTTTTTTTTTTTTTAGAATATCTAGACTTAATGTTATTGTTTTCTTTTATATTTCTTTATATATTTATGTTTTTTTAGTAACTTTTGTATATTTTAAGTGTTGTTTTTCTTATTGTAATTATTTTCTTTTAATGAATAAACATGGATCATTTTCATATGTTGGGTGTTTCAAAAATGAGCAAAGAAGATCTATGTCTGCCAGACAATGCAACTACACACACAATACTTACAAATAAAAAATACTTTTCTAAATTGGTAATGCTAAAAGCAAAAGTAAATACAATGTCAGGTTCTGCAAACTTGATAGAGGGTTTTGGAAAAGCAAATATTATTTTGCCTAGAGAAACAAAATTTACAATTGACAATGCATTGTTCTCTAGTCAATCAAAGAGAAATCTTCTAAGTTTTAAAGATATACGTTGCAATGGTTATCATATTGAGACTGATAGTAAGAATAATGTGGAATATCTATATATCATATCCACTGTCTCAAATGAAAAACGTATATTGGAAGAGTTGTCTGCTTTATCTTCGGATTGTATTATACTCATATACGAGTAATTGAAACATATACAACAATGAACCTTAAGTTCATGAATTCAGATATATTTACAATTTGGCATGACTGATTGGGTCATCTAGGATCTACATTATGAGAAGAATTATTGAGAACTCAAATGAACACCCATTGAAGAACTAGAAGATTCTTTAATCTAATGAATTATCATGTGATGCTTGCTCTCAAAGAAAATTGATAATTAGACCATCACCAGCTAAAGTGAGGATGAATTACCTGCATTTTTAGAACGAATTCATTGTGATATATGTGGACTCATTAACCCACCATGTGAACCATTTAGATATTTTATGGTATTAATAGATGCATCCAGCAGATGGTGACACATGTGCTTATTATCAAGTCGAAAGCTTGCATTTGCAAGATTACTTGCTCAAATAATTAAGTTAAAAGCACAATCTTGATTATACAATTAAGACCATTCGTCTTGATAATGCTGGTGAATTTACATTCCAAGCTTTTGATAATTATTGTATGTCAATTGAGATAAGTGTTGAACATCCTGTAGCTCATGTTCAAACACAAAATGGTTTAGCAGAATCATTTATAAAACGTTTGCAATTAATTGCAAAACTATTACTTATGAGAGCTAAGCTTCCTTCATCTGTATGGGGACATGCTATTTTACATGCAACGTCACTTGTACGCATTAGGTCAATAGCTTATATAAGTACTTGTCATTACAATTAGCTTATGGTCATGAGTCAAATATTTCCCATCTGAGAATTTTTTGATGTGCAGTATATGTTCTAATTGCTCCACCACCAAGGACGTTAGAAATATATGTTGGATACGATTCCCCATCAATTATTAAATATCTTGAGCCCCTTTGTTGATTATCATTTTAATGAGACAAATTTTCCAACATTAAGGGGGAGGAATTAAGAAGTTGAAAAAAGAAATTACATGGAATGCATCGTTATTGTCTCATTTATATCCTTTACAGATTAATGTGAACTTGAAGTTCAGAAAATAATTTATTAACAAAATATAGCAAATCAATTACCATATGCATTTATAGATGCAAAGAAAGTAACTAAGTCACATATACTAGCTGCAAATGTTCTATAAAAAATTGATATCCCAACACAACAAGTTGTCACTAATGAATCTGGAACATGCCAGAAACGTGGTAGACCGGTGAGTTCCAAAAATAAAAATCCTTGAAAACGAAACATAATTAATAGTGAAGAAGACTTGGTTGAGGATATAAATACCCATAAAAAGAATCATTGACATGACTAGTAAGGAAAGTGAAATACCTAAAGATAATAATGAGATTTCAATAAACTATGTCATGATAGGAAAAAGATGGAATTGAACTAATGTAATTATTGACAACATTTTTGTTTATATTGTTGTTCTTGACATTATATCCGAAGATGAGGATCCTGAACCAAAATTTGTTGAAGAGTTTGGACATAGAAAATATTGGCTTCAGTGGAAGGAAGCAATCAAGGCAGAATTAAACTCATCAAAACGTCAGGTTTTTAGACCAATAGTCCAAACACTAAACTTGTGGGATACAAATAGGTATTTGTGAGGAAAAGAAATGAAAATAATGAGGTCACAAGATATAAAGCAAGACTAATTGCACAAGGTTTTTCACAAAGACCTGGTATTGATTATGAAGAGACATATTCTCCAATGGTGGATGTAATTTATAAAAGTTTGGATATGCATCCTATAGTCACAACATGATATTTATATGAATCTTTTGATAATGATATTTATATGAGAATCCCATGAGGATTTAAGGTACCTGAAACATATACATCAAATTTCCAGGAAAGATATTCAATAAAGTTATAGAGATTACTATATGGATTGAAACAAGCAGGATGGGTGTGGTACAATTGCCTAAGTGGATATTTATTAAAAGAAGGATATCAAAATAATCCAATATATCCGTGTGTTTTTATAAAGAAATTACAATCAGGATTTGCTATTATAACTATATATGTTGATGACTTGAATATAATTGGAACTCTTGAAGAAATTTCAAAGGCAATAGAATATCTAAGAAAGAATTTGAGATGAAAGATCTCGGAAAAACAAAATTTTGCCTTAGTTTGCAATTGAGCATTTAGCAGATGAAATATTTATTCATCAGTTAACTTATACAGGAAAAAATTTGAAAAGATTTTATAGAACAAAGCACATCCATTAAATATTCCAATGAAAGTCATTTCATTGGATATAAAGAAAGATATATTTCGACCTCGAGAAGATAATGAAGAACTTCTTGGTCTTGAAGTACCATATCTTAGTGCAATTATCTTGCTAATAATACAAGACTAGATATTACATTTTCAGTAAATTTATTAACTAGATATAGTTCTTCTCCTACAAAAAGACATTGGAACAAAATTAAACACATACTCCGTTGTCTCCGAGGACAAATTAATATGGATTTGTTTTATTCAAATAAATCAAATTTTGATCTAGTTGGTTATGTAGGTTCTAGATATTTATCTGATCCACACAAAACTAGATCTCATGTGGAGGAACTGTTATATCATGGCAATCGGTGAAACCGTCTATGACGACCACTTCCTCAAATCATGTTGAAATTCTTGAAATTCACGAAACTAGTCAAGAATGTGTATAGTTGAGGTCAATGACTTGACACATTCGTGAAACGTGTGGTTTGTCTTCTAATAAAAAGCTTTCAACAATATTATACGAAAACAATACAGCTTTGGATAACCCAAATCAAAGGAAGATATATTAAAGGAGATAGAAAAAAGCATATTTCACTAAAACTTTTCTACACTCATGATCTTGAAGAAAATGACGACATCACTGTACAACAAATTTGTTCGAAGGATAACCTGGAAGACATATTTACAAAGGCATTACCAACCCAACTTTTGAAATTTTGGTGCACAACATTGGAATTCGGCGACTTAGAGATCTTAAGTAATGTTTTTATGAGGGAGAGTAAATATATTGTATTCTTTTAGGATTATGTATTATATGAAATATGTACTCTTTTTCCTTCACTAGGGTTTTTTCCTAGTAAGGTTTTAATAAGACATATTTCATATATATATATATGAGAATCTAAAGGGGAGTATTATTGTAACAACCCGACTTCTTAAGACAACTAAAAAGGGGATCATTAGTGCATGCATACTTAAATGTTTACATTGAAGAAAAAAAATAATAACAGGATTTTGACTACTTAAGTGAATAAAGAATCTAGTTAGACTTTAACTCAAGATTTCAAATCGTTTGAAACGGGGTACCCCTTAATCATGAAATAAAATAAAAATAACAAAAAAAACGAAAGAAAATGTTAACTGAAAAGGAAATCTCTAACCCCTAGACCCAGTCAAGGAAAGTTCGTGAAAAGAAAACTATAAAAACATGAGAAAACATATAAATTCAAATGTGAAAGCATTCCTAGTTCCATTGGCACTATCACGGATTCCTCTTGTCAGTTGCCCGAGTATCCTTGTCCTTACCTAAAAAATATATAAAGATAAAGGGTGAGTATAAAAGACTCAATAAGTGATCCCATTATAGGGATAAGGCTATGCATCCACAAGCAAAAAATGTTTGGGCTAGTGGGTCAAACAAGTATAATTGCTTCTCGAAGACGAACCAAGGGAACAACTTATCTTGCGTTGACTTGCATGTCTAGTGGCCTGATGGCACACCATCAATTCACAAAATCGTAACATGCAAATGAACTCATTGGCTCACGCATGTCTAGTGGCCTGAAGACACACCGTGAAACGAGACCTTTGGTCCCTTAAAATAAAACATGCATCAAGGCGAGACAATAAATTGCCCCTGCTGATCTAATCATGCATCACCTACAAAATTTTATTACTGATCCCGCGCACAGGTCATATCATAACATAAAAGTTCAAACATGCTCTTAATTCCAATAACCGTCATGCAACAAGTGTAATACAAAGAAAACCCTTGGATCAACTTGAATCAGCCCAAACTTCAACAAATTTTCCATAAAAAGGAGTGGTCTCTACTTCGATGAATGACGACCCTAAGACTCCTAAATCTTGAATCAAATTTCCAAACCAAAAGAGGTTACAAATTTATTCCAAAACCAAAATGGGTAAATTAAACTCCTTAATATCCCAAGAAAACAAAACTTACCCAAGATTTTCAAGATTTCGGCTAGAAAACTTACCCAAGATTTTCAAGATTTTGGCTAGAATCTGAACAGTGGCGGCAGACCGATTGGCGACTGGCAGCGTCATGCGACTTACCACCAATGGAAGTTGATGGACAGAACAGAGATCGACGTTGGGCGTGGTGAGCGACGACACGTCAGTTCATGGCTGGGCACGGTGACAGGAATGGGCGGCTGGGCTTGGTGCAGCAACAAGAACGGGCGGTTGGGCTTGGCGCAGACGAAGGCACATGGTAGAGCTGGCTGGTGCTCGACGCGAGGGACTGCAGCGGTCTGGATCACGACGGCGGCTGCAGGTAGCTAGGGCTGTGTTCCCAGATAGAGAAAGGAAAAAAAAAAACTTTTTTTCCTTTCTTTAAACCCATATAAAAAATTAACCTATTTAAAATGGACCTTTAATATTAATATTGTTGTTTTCAAAACTTATTAGAGAAATATTGTTGTTTTGAAACTTATTAGAGAAATATTGTTGTTTTGGGAGTTCGAGGCTAGAAGTCGAGGGTTGAGGACTCGACTAATGTAGAGGTCGAACGTTGAGAACTCAACAAACAAACAAAAACTTAGAAACAATACGTAAATTAGGGTTGTCGAGGGTTGAAGTTTCGACAAACAAAGAAACACTTTAGGGTTGTCAAGGGTTGAAGTTTCAACATACATGGAAATCTCGCTAATTTTGTATAATCTTGACATACATAAGTGGAAACTTCAACCCTCGACAAGGAAGATAAGTGGGTGAAGCAGATTGTAAGAGAGAGCGAGATTGAAAGTGAGATTGTAGGAGAGAGCGAGATTGAAGGAGAGAGCGACCATGACTAATGCTCTTTACACAATCAGGATAAGCTTAGTCTAATTAATCCTATGCAATCATCCCATATCCTCAACATTTCTCATACATACGTGATTAAAAGGTTTTAATTAATTTAACCATAAGAACTATCATAAGAACTATCATTAATGGATGCTATGTTATCATTAATTAGTATACTTTGAATTAACTCAAGATGTTACATATCTGTAAGGTAAAATGTTCAAACTTCCATCTTTTATATAATTAAACTAAAAACAAAGGTTTAGTTATGAAAGTTACCACGCTCAAGAATGGACTTTCATCTAACATGATTTACATACAAACAAAATAACCAAAATTCGAAGAAAATAATGATAAATTCTCTCAGTAAGCAACGACTGAGATAAATTCAATGACCGAATAAAATGGTGAAAGATTGATTCTCAGAGATGGGTTTGTATATTACTTCCATTGGAGCTTCCATTCTCAAAGATTGTAGGAGAGAGTGAGATTAAAGAAGAGAGCGAGATTGAAGGAAAGAGTGAGATTGAGAGTATCTCACTGAACATCTCGCTCTCTCAATCTCGCTCTCTCCTATTGTATATTCAATTTTTTTATATTATAAAGTTGTACATTATTCTTTTAATTAAATTGTACATTATTATTTTAATTAAGTTGTACATTATTCTTTTAATTAACTTGTACATTATTCTTTTAATTAACTTGTACATTGTTCTTTAATTAACTTGTACATTATTCTTTTAATTAACTTGTACATAAATTTTAATTAACTTGTCTTGTACATTATTCTTCTAATTAAGTTGTACATTATTCTTCTAATTAAGTTGTACATTATTCTTTTAATTAAGTTGTACATTATTCTTCTAATTAAGTTGTACATTATTATTTTAATTAAGTTGTACATTATTCTTCTAATTGAGAAAAAAAAATTTAATTGAGAAATAAATTTTTTTTTTCATATCATGGCTTTAAACCTAGGACCTGTTGATCCCGATGTTTTGTACGACCAGTCCATTCATCGATCATCTGTTGTATGGCAAGATTGTATTACTGGAGAAATATCTTGCAGGCGTCGAGAGGCAGTTCTCCAGCGCACCATCCCACTCCACCCTCGAATACTACCACTACTGCGCACATTTGGATTCTATGGGGTTGCTAGATTAGTATTTATTCAGTTGGACTGGCAACTGATCACAGCCTTGGTCGAGAGATGGAGGCCCGAGATGTATATATTCCATATGTCTGTTGGAGAGTGCACTATCACTCTACAAGACATAGAAGTATTGTTGGGGTTACCTATTGACGGTGTGTCGATCACTGGAGTGATGTACGATGACTGGTTAGAAGTTTGTCAACTATACCTCGATGCGACCCCACCTGCCGACAAGATTAAAGGATCGAGGTTAAGTTTAATATGGTTAGGAACACAATTTCGTCAGCTCACAGATGATGCAGACGAGGAAACTGTCATAAGATATGCGCGGGAATATATACTACAAATGATGGGTGGAAGTCTGTTTTCAGATAAATCAAGTCATTTTGTTCACTTGATGTTTATGCCACTGTTAGCTAACCTCCATGATGCAGGGCGATATTCGTGGAGTGGAGCATGCTTGGCATGGTTGTATAGACAACTATACAAAGCAACAAACCTGGAGTTCGAGAGATAGCTGGGCCTCTCATACTTTTGCAACTATGGGCTTGGGAGCGATTTCCAACAATGACTCCACAGCTACATGTTAATGACGCTCAATTAGTTGAACGAGCCTACGATTCTCGGTATGTTGTTTTAATTCAATTTAATTTTTATATCACTGATCTAGTTGATTTAAATTCTAAATTATCAATTTAAAATTTAGGTGGAGAGACAAATTTTGTGTGACTAGGACAGCCATACATGTAGTCAGCCAGTATAGATACATGTTTGATCTGCTTCAACCTGAACAGGTACATTGCACTGAACCTAATTGATTATTTTATACACATTTTTATTGTATTTGTCTTTAATATTCTCTAATATAATATTTTGTGTTTCAGGTTATTTGGGAGCCGTATAAAATTATTATGCGTACTTTGCGTAATTTTTGTACGAATGGTCAAAACATATGGCAGACGATGAGTCCTCTCATATGTTTTTACATTGGTGAATGGTATCTTCCTGACAGGTGATGGTAATTCGGTTTTCAGCAAGATGTCCCATCATCTTGTAATACTGAACTCATACTGCATGATATTGACCTAAGGACTAGAGATTGGTCCGAAAAAGTTGCACATTTGGTAGTGCGATGGTACTATCGTGCAAGGTTTATTGCAGTGGGGGTTTCTCTTGAACAGTTTGACACAGATGTCACTCCAGAATATATTCATTGGTATAATAATATCACAAGGTGCTACGTCACTCGTCCGGGAGCAGTTGTGGGTCATCTGGTAAATGAATATTATCTAATTATTTTTATTTAAATTTATTTTAAATATTGTCTAACTGTTTTATAATTCACAGAGATCGAACAACCGTAGACTCCATGAGGTTGCGAATGATCCGAACCAGGTTCTTGCTATATGTAGTGACAACCAAAGCTATATGGAGGAAATTCATTATATGTATGATATGCCTATTATTCCTCCACCAGCTCCTAGACGTAGAAGACATGTTCGGGAAGAGGATGAGTTTGATGAGGTTGCACATAATGTGGAAGAGTTGAGTCAAACTGATTAGGTTAGTCTGATGATGATGATGCTAACATTTAGTTCAGGACATTATGACTCAGAGGCTGGTCCTTTGTCTTCATACGTGCATGGACATGGTCGGGGTTGTGGAGAGCATAATGAATATTTATATTATGAAGCGCCTGCAGAGGTACCAGAGCAACATCAAGAAGAACCCGAGCAACCTCAAGTTCGAAGTCGACGACAACAACCAGCTCAAAATCGACGACGTCCGTCTTGTGGGACACATTGATTTTTGTAATTATTTTTATATAAATGAGATATTTAATATACATTTTTTTTATTTTTATGAGACATTATTTTTTAATTTATTCTTTTTATATATTATGAATAGTAATTATTTTGATATAGAAGCTTTTAAATGTCACTAACATAAATAATAACATCAAATAGTTTAAATCTAAAAAGTTAGGTAAAAAAAACTTCAATATTCAAATTTACATATTTTAGATAATAATTTGGGGACATAATAAATCAAATCAACACTCAAAACCTTCACATACAAGTCTATAAATAAGACTAATTGATATAAAGAACAGAAATTTTAATCACAGTAGTGAGGTCAATAGTTTAAAAGATTTTACAATAATGATCTTGGATTCCTTTTGTACATTTGGTACCAAGATTTTGATGGAGTTTTTTTTTTTTTAGTTATAAATAATAATAAAATATTTTTAGAAATTGTTTTTATAAAATGGAAAATTAAAAAAAAAAAAAAAAAAAAGAAAAAAGAAAAAAGAAGAAGGTGGAATGGGGAATTAAATAAAGAAAAAAGGGAAATTTGTACGGATATCTCACTCTCACTAACATCTCGCTCTCCCTCAAAATCTCGCTCTCGTTCTCAGGATCTCGCTCTCTCAAACTCTCGCTCTCTCTCAAAATCTCACTCTCTCTCATAATCTCGCTCTCTCTTACTCTTCCCTCTTTCGTTCTCTCCCAATACAAAATTATTTATAACACATTAAATAATTATGAGTGTTATGAGGAAGAGCTTTCGTTCTTTCCACATCAAATCACTTGAGATGAAAAAACTACCCTTCATAAAGTTTCCAAAAAAAAATCAGACCAAAAAAGAAAAAACCTGGAATCTCCCAAGTTAAGAAGCTTCGTGTCAGATATGCACCAATGAATGGGTTAGAAAGAATAACATTTCAAGCTGGAAACTCCGAAGTTAAAAAGAAAAAAAACTGGAAACTCTCACTCTCTCTCAAAATCTCACTCTCTTTCAATATCTCGCTCTTTCAGCTCTCTCTCTTACTCTTCCCTCTTTCGTTCTCTCCCAATACAAAATTATTTTTAACACATCAAATAATTATGAATGTTATGAGGAAGGTCTCCATAATGATAATTAAACAGACTCAATAATAATGTTATGGTAAGGTCGAGGGTTCAAAGTTCCATGTACAAAAAATACGAAAGGGGAAGGTCGAGGGTTCAAAATTCGACCTATATAAGTCGAATTTTCAACCCTCGACTTATTTTTAAAAAAAAAATAAAAAACAACAATATTTTTACAAATAGTTTGAAAACAACGATATTTTCCTAAATAGTTTCTAAAAGGACAATATCCTTTTAATTTTCCCTATTTAAAACAACTTAAACCCTTTTTCCTTTTCCTTCTAAAAATTCAGATATCTAAATCTTTTCAGATTTAAAATCCCAATTTTATTTTTTTTGGAAAGAAACACTTTAAACCAATTGTCATAATTAATCGATTTAATTTAATTATCTTCTCCGGAAAAAAAAAATACAAAGATAACTCGAAACTCCAAATTTTAATTTAATTTTCTAAATTAAATTAGAAATTGAAACAATTAGATATAAGTCCTAAGTTTCCCTTCAACCAAATTTAAATTCCAAAATTCCTCTATGAGCAAAACAATTAAATTGAGTCATCCTTTACAACAATTCGATTCATCCATCGAAATTTAAAATATTCGCAAATACCACAAAACTACATAGTTTAAATGACAAGCTAATTTGGAATGTCACAATTATGAATATTATAATAATAAATAGATATCTATTGCTTAGTGTCCCAAAGTCATCTATCACCCTTTATGTTGTCCATGTGCCTAATAATTATTCATGTTTGGTGTCCATGTAAATCTGCATCCTAATTGCCACTTTTTCTATAAATAATGACATTTGGTGGATCATAAAATCATATATACATTGGTGAGAATTCCACTTCCATTTACATATTATCCAATTTTATAATTTTAATTATTTTATGCTTTTAGTTATTTTATTATTTATTATTATATAAATATATTGTTATATTATATTTTCTCTATATCTGTGTTTCCTCTATGCTCCTCAATTTCACAACTTATATGTTAATACCTAATAGAAAGCATCACATTGTGTTTCAAGGAAAAAAAGGAAGGAAAAAGAAAGAGAGAAAGAAAGAAAGAGTGAATGCATAACATTTTCAACCTTTTTCTTCAACAATTTTTTAGCACATAGATGAAAATCAAATCTTCAATCTTTTGAAAGAAAGTCATGTCAATTACAGTTAAGTTCACCTTGTCTCTTCTATAATCTTTTCATATAAATATATTCAGTATCACTCAAGTAAAAGTAGCTAATTAGAATAACAATGATCGACAAAATCCAAAAAAATAAAATAAAATAAATTATAAGAGATAGACAATTACCTCCACCGTTATAAGGTCTATTTGATGAAACAAAAAATAAAGGCATGAGGATTATGCCCAAATGGAATATCGTATAATACATTTGATGGTATTTGAAGGGTCGTTGCCCTTAAAACGTGGTATTAGAGCCGTGCTCAATCAAAGTCCACGGTACACCATCATGGGGATATCCAAAAGCCCATTGTCCCAAACACTTTCAGTTCCACCAAACTTGATTTAAACTTAAATAAATATTGCAATTTATACCTAGATTAAAATTTTGCTAATTTTTCAAATAATATTTTAATAGATTAATTTCGATGAAATAAAGTTTGATAACTTTGACCAATTTACAAATTAATTAATCAATAACTTTGTCAAGAATCATAAATTTCAACCAAAAGTAAGTCATTTTCCCTAAAAAAATTTTTTTTTTTTTAATATCTGTGAGTGTCCCAGCCAGTTTATACACACTTTCATTAATCTCATCGGATAATCCATTTGACTTACAACATTAGTCACCATGGATTGAACCAATGACTTCTTAGCCCTTTTTCCTACCATTTTATCAATTTCATATCTATATGAATTTTCTTTAGCAATATCTGGAGGTAAAGAGTTAAAATTACAATTTTTTTTTTTAAAATTAGAGTTAAAATTATGACATCTAAAGTGCAATCTGGTGCAATTAAAAGATTAAAATAGAAACTGATACAAAAGTTGAGGGGAACACTATTTTTTTAATCTAGTTAAAATAGATCAAACAATTTATTTTTTAATTATTATTTTGAGAATTAAAATAAAATACATCAAATAAATAATGACCAAGAAGATGAAACCTAGAAAAGAATAACCAAAGTCAAACATACAAAATTGCAAGAATGACAACAAATAGAGAGACAAGTGGGTTTAATGGCGTCGCATCACCCGCCCCAATTTCCGGCAATGGTTGCGTACTGTTGCTTTTTCTTGGGGTAGAAGTTGCCGGAGGAGAGTCGCCGGACGGTGGATATTCGTTGGCCGGAGGAGAGTTACCGGAGGGCGTGCCGACGCCATAACTGTTACCTGGATTTAAGAAAACAACCATAACTGAGGCTGAAAAAATCCAGAAAAACGAAGAGGAGATTTTCAAGAAAAAAAAAAATAGAAATTTTTTTTATAAATAGAAAAATTCCAAAAATATTTACATTTTATAAAAAAAAAATCCAAAATTTTTTAACTTTTTGCTATAAAGTATAAATAATTTTAAATATTTTTATATTTAAAAAGGCCCCAAGAAAATACTCACAATCTTCTACTTCTTTCCATCCCAACACCATCTTTTCACGATCAAAGACAATGCGATAACCAGTCAAGAGATTCTCTACAAGAAAACGAATATCACTAAGAGCCCATTTGGATTACCGATATTATTTTATGGATATAGATATTAAATATTTGATTTGAATCTTTGAAAGTTAAATATCGGGGATAAATTAATGTCTAGATATGCAAGATAATTAATATCGAAAAGTCAAATATGCATGTTCAATTTACCAATTTTTCATATAAAAACCAAAATTAAATAATTATTTAATTAAATACATGAGAACAATTGTTATAGTCATAAATCAAATTTAGCATTATTTAATCAATAAAAATAAATGAATATTTTTATATTAAATCTTTATTAAACATAATTAATGAGTTAAAATTAATTAAATATTGACCATCATTCTAATATAATAATTTATATTAAATAGTTGAAATAGCATAAAATACTGATTGAAAATTATTAATTCTAATTAATATATTTATATTTAATAATTAATTAAAATTAATAATATTGAGTTATTGATATTAATTTATGGAATTTTTTATCTATTCTAAAAAAAAATTTATGGAAATTTTTCACAAACTATTTACAGAAATAACAAAAAAAGAATACTGATAGACACTGATAAACTTCTATCAATGTCTAACAGTGATAAACTTTATCAGTTTCTATCATTGGTAGACTTCTATCCGTTTCTATCCCTGATAGACTTCCATTCCATCTGCTTCTATCACTGATAGATATTGATAAACTTATATCATTGATAGACATTGATAAACTTCTATCACTTGTAGACAATAACACCTTTGATTTTAAGAACTGAAATGATGTGAAACGTCTGAAATCCATGAAAAACTTGAGAGTTCATGATCTTCTTCGGACATCAACACCACTAAGATTGAAAAACAAGATGCTATAAAATATAGCTTCAGAGATTAGATGGAGAGATAGGAGCACTCACGTCCAATTATATTGATATTAGTGCTTTTCAAAATGGCTAGACAAACGGCATATCCACCCATATCCTGAAGCCCACGAAAAACTCAGATCAAGCAAAGCCAAAAAAAGATAGCAGAAAATCTGAAATTTACTTTTAGCTGTTAAAGATACTCACATCAGTAGGAATGCTAACATACGTAGTAATAGCGCCAAAATCATATCCACTCTCCATTGTAAAATTCAAATTGGGTGATAAAAATATTGTTTTTAGACTGGTAGAAATCAAGAGGGAATCAGAATTTGAAGGTCTTTTGAAAGACAGGAAATAGTCACATAAGATGTATCTTTGATCTAAAAACTTAAGCTAGTGGGTGAATTGTGAAAGTAAATATAATTATATATCATTGTTATCCACTTACGGAAGTTGGTAGCAATACTCAAATGGGTAATCAGAATCAAACGTAATGCGGTCTAATTTCATTGCTGCATCCATCTGCAAAACAACTCTATATATAAACAAGAGATTCCATTAACTCATATGGCACTTTCTAAGAGAATTGAAATTGCATATAGCTTACTTTCTTAGTAATAAGAGAGTAAATTGGGTCAGCTAGGTATGTAAAAGAGGAACCGGTGTCGATAATTGCAGTGAATTCAACATTAGTGGGTCTTGTTACCACTATTATCTGAATGATGGTGACATTGTAGTATAAACTGCCAATTAACAAACAAGACAATTCAGTTAGAACAACCAACTTCTCCAAGATAAATGAATGTCATAGATTTTAACTTTTGCACATGTAAAAAGGTGAGAAGTTCTTACGACATGGGATTCAAGGGTGTTTCTCTCTGGCCTAATGGGCCTACGTCTCCATAATCGATTCTCCCAAGACCATCATATGCAAAACACATGGAAAATGAATCAGGAAGCCCATGGCTTGCTAAGAAGCTCGGAACCGATAGCTTTCCCATGCCGAGCCCAATAAGACCATTGGGAGCTGCAATATTTGAAAATAGACCAGTCTGGACCTTACCACATCTGCCATGAAGAATCCCATTTAAGCAATGCAAAAACTCAACAGACTGTAGATGATGTCTATAAGACAGTATTGTTGACATTAAATTAATTATAAAGTGCTAAAACTGTCATTGAACTCCCTAAAAAAGATCACATAGTAATGATTAATTAGTGTTACAGAATCAATTATAATTAGTCCAATACATATTTTCTTAAACTGCCATCGAATTTGTATTTGATTACTTTGTAATCTTCACAAAAAAGAAATCTAAACGAAATGTGTCCAATGAAATTTCAGCACAAGAAGATATAATTCATAACTCAGAGAGATTCAACAAAACTCACCCTAGAGTAACCTTCATATCGACGGGTTTGACTTGTGAATCATTAGTGGCCAAGTGCAATATGTCCTGTACTAAGTATCCAGCAGATGAGGTATTGGGAGACAGATGATGAGTTTTGTAAGGACAAGTACTTTTGTTTGAAGTGCATTGGTTTGTAAGCTCGCACAAAGAGTTGCTGCAGGGTACATTTGTGCTTGTTGTTGAATCATTTGGACTGTAATGATTCAACCAAAACTGTAGAAATAGAACAAAAAAAATGAATTAATTGATACCAACCAACGTCAACTTCAAGAATTAGCACTATTTGTTTCCCAAGAAAATGGATGAAGGAAAGTAAGTGAGATTATGATAAAGAGAGAGTACTTTTTCCCCATCTAATTTGGTCAAATAAGTAGGACATTTGGTGCATTCACAGGGTAACCAGAACAAATCGCTTCCAGTATCCAAAGCCACTAAGAAAAATCGGCCCGGTGTTCCGACCGATACATTGGCGTAGTACAAACTGAAAATCCCCAAACAAAAGGAAACAAAATAGAGCAATTAAACCAAGGCAATAAACCAAAGAGAAAATTTAGAACAAATTAAAATCATAATAGACTCAAAATTAAGAATATAGAGGGGAAAAATTAGGGAAATCAACGGAGAAAGTAAGGTGCAATGCAGTACTTTCCCAAACCGCCGATGTTGTAGGTCTCGTTCCCATAAGAGAACATCGGCGACGTATCATCGTTAGTGGTGGTCAATCGCCGGTCGTGAAGTAGCCGATCGCGGTGGACCATAGTCGCGTAATACCCAGGGGTGTGTTTCTCCGGTAAACCCTCAGAGTCGAGAATGTCCTTAATCGAATCCGAAAATCGATGGTGGATACTGAACTTAAAGGAAGCGGTATGGCCACTCCTCAGGCCGCCGGCGACAAGTAAAACAGAAAGAAACAGAAACATTTGGGCGCCAGAGCTGAATGTCCACGCCATGGACGCCGATCAGAGGATCCAGGAGTTTTCCGGGAAAATGATGAAGACATGGAGGGAATTGAGAAGAAGAATTTAAATGGAATTGAAGGGGAGTGGAGGAATTAACGGATTCAATGTGGAGTAACATGAGAAGCGTTGAAGTTCTGAAGAAGACGACGAAATTGTGATATCTGAAGAACAAAGTCAAACATTTCTCTTTGTTAGGAAGAAATATATATATTAAAGTATGATATATATATATTTTTTAATTTTTGAAAATGATATTAAAGTATGATATTTATATAATATACTTTTGGAATTTCTAATTTTATAATGGATGGTTCATGCAAAGAGAGTTAATGGGAGAAATAAGGCGATTTTTTTAAAGCTAATTAGGAAAGAAAGGTTGATTTCAAACTACTTAAGAAAAATGGATGAAAATCTTGTCTTTAGAATGCATCTCTACACATTCTACAATTTTTTTTTTAAAAAAAAATTAACCAATCAAAATTGAATGCGTCTCTTATTTTTTTTTTTTAAAAAAAAAGAACGGTTTAAATGTGTCTACTGCAGACACATTTAATATAAAAAGAAAAAATATTGATAAAGACGATATTTTTTCTAATAAATTTTAATTTTTTTTAACCCTAAAATTAACAATAGAAATTTTCATTCTTTTAACATAAAATTAATCATCTCATTAACCTCATTTTTTTATAGTGATGCTAATGTTACACATTTTAATTTGATATACACAATAATCTTACTTTGATTAAGAATTTTTATTCTTTGATTAATTTAATATATTTGATATTAATTTTAATAATGTTCAACTCGTTTAATTCTAAACCATCATTACTGTGTTTTGTATATATATAAAAAATAATGTTCAATATTTTCAATATTTATAAAGTTTGTACTTTGTACCAAAAATATTCTTTTCATATATATACATTTTTTTAAAACAATTATAGTTAATATTTATGAAATTTGTACTTTGTTCCAAGAATAATCTTAAAACTTTGAAAAACTCATCTAATACCTTTAAACCAACAATATATAAATATATTTCAAAGATACCTTCACCAACCTTTTTTTTTTTTTTTTTTTTTTTTGAAATTGTTAGGAACTTGTGTAAAAACATGGATATTAACTTTCAATAGTTGTATCAATAATTTTTAAGGTTCTTTAGAAAGGGGAGATGTTTGAGGTGTGGACTAAAATTGCAATTTTTTTTATATATTTGAATTTGATTACAAGTACAGGGTTTTTATTTGTGACGAGAACAAGATCCTCAATTACACCTAAATTGATCTTGTTGAATCACATAGTATCCACGATCACCATGATCTCCTATACTTGATGATGTGCCCTCCCCTATAAAATGTATACCCTCGCCACGATGTTAGTATGTCACGTATTGATCATGGACATCTCAATGAACATGTGAAGTTTACCATTCTTCCATAGTTAGTGCTCTAAGGGTTGTTGGAAAAAATTCAAATGTTGAGGGGATGACATCATGAAACTATGTGTAAAATGATTGAGTGGGGTTGCTGGATATTCATTCTGAACACTAGGTCGAATAGGAATATCTTGATGTCTTCCTGGATCACCTTATTCTTCAATTGGAACATCATCATCGAAAAAAAATTAAAAATTTATATAAAAAAGGTCTCATCTTTATTTTTTTATATTGAATGTGTCTACTAACAAGACGCATTCAGGCTGTTTTTTCTTTCTTTTTTTTTTTTAATAAAATGAATATGTCTCTTCAGAAGATGTTTAGTTTTGGCCAATAAAAGAGTTAAAAGAAATTGTGGAATGTGTCCCTTCACACATTCTAGTAAAGACAAAAATTTCACCCATTATTCCTAAATAGTTTGAAATCAACCATTTGTTGAAGGAGAAATTTGGACCAACAACAAATTGCCACGTTGTTTGCTAAATTAATGATGAAATTTCAAAATATTAAATTTGGGACCAATTAGGAGTTGAAGATAAATTTCGATGATACCACGCGGTTTCATCATATCCGTTGAATTGGATAAAATTAACTTGGTTCAATTTAATATTATTATTATTTGGGTTAAAGTCTCTAAACCCAAAAATTGATTGAATTTGACCCAAATGTCAAACAAACTCAAATCCAACTAATTGGGCCAAGAGTCATACTCATAGATCAACCAAGTCCAAATCCAACTAACTGGGCCCAAGAGCCAGACCCATGGATCAACCAAGCCCAAGTCCATGAAGCCCACCTGAGAACTCTATAAATAGATAAGCTCTCCTCATTTGCAGAGGTTAGCAATTCTACATTCAGAGAGCCTAGAGAGAGTTCATCAACAAGCAGAAAACTCCCTAGACTCCTGAAGCTGCACTCTTAGAAGACAAAAGACCCTTGAAGACATAAAGACTCTTTCAAGACTTCTACTTCAAGAACGTTCGGTGCCTTTCTTCTTCAAGTCAAGCACATCAACTCAACAGGGAGAGAATCAGAGGATCTACTTCAAGAATGTTTGGTATGACACTTTGCTTCCTCTTCAAAGTCAAGTTTGGATTCTTCACTACTTCCTCGTTGAAGTCAAGTTTGGATGTCGTTGCTTCCTCTTCGAAGTACAAGTTGAAGGAACTCTTATTCAAAAGAACCAGTGAGTGGAAGCAAGATCTTTCCAAGACCATTGTGAAATAATAAATGCATTCACAAACATACAAGAACAGTTATGCATTATAGAGAAAATTACATCATGCTTTCTTACTAAAACAAAAAGAATTGAGAGACATACCTTTTAAAGAACTCTTCTTCTGTCAATCTCTCGCTCTCGTGAGCAATCTTCTAGCAATCTCTCGCTCTCGTTGCAATTAGAACAGTCTAAACCTCGAACAGAAACCCTCGACACAACCACTCGACAACCTTGGTATTCTCGGAGTGAGAATCCAGTGTGGGCTCTGTGTGAATTTGGTAGAAGGAAGGAGGAAGTATACGATCGAACTACACGATCGAGTAAGTGGGAGAAAGGTAAGTCTGTCGTATAGATAAAGAGTACTTGATCGTCTAGTAATCTTTTACTCTTGTGAGCAATCGTCTAGCAATCTCTCGCCCGATCGTTTAGTCTCTCGTGAGGGCTATCGTATAGTCTCTCGTGAGCAATGAATAGTAATGTAATAAATGAAGTGATCGTCCATAAAATGAAAAACTTTTTTCATTTTATTCTTTAAATATTAAAACTAAAAATAACTTCCCACTTGCACAGTTAATTGGAGAAAAAAAAATAACTAACTAAACAATTATCTTATAATTGTTTTTATTATAAATAAATATAAGAACTAACTTATCATATTATATTTATAACTTATAGTTTTAATATCACATCATATGTAATATTTAAACCATAGTGCTTTTCTCCTTTATTTAATATAAATCATATTTATATCAATTTCTCCAATTAATGTATCTAATATATCAAATCAATTATATCACATATAATTCAACCAATTTAATTATATCATATATAATCAAATTTCCTATTGTTAATTTGAACACTTCAAATTAACCCAAAAACTGATTCTCAACTTGAATCTATTGACCTACCAAGGGGACCTTATGGACCTGTAGCTTGAAGCACCAATGGTACATAAACAACTGACTAAACTCTTTCATCACGATATCCACCATCCGTTAACTGTCGAGCATTCCACTAAAGATCGACAACTGCACTCTTTGCACTATAGATATATTTCTGTGTCCATTGGATATAACCAATCAACAGTACGATAACACTTCACAAATCGCTAAGTTTAGTTGGGCCAATTTAGCGTTTTGCCTTGTAGTTACGTCTAACTCCTTAAATACGATTGATTTCTCTAATAAACAATACATCATAGTCCTACTATGAGTGAACACTTCTCGGACCGAGAAAGTGTGTGGCGCCACATTGTTCAAGCCCTAGAATCAGCCCTTAGGGGAGTAATCCATCTACTTGCCCCTGCTTTGAGGAATGAGTGAATTCCATCAGGTGTAGTTGAGTTCCCAGCTCCCCAATCAGAGGAATCCCCAAAGTGGTAGGTTTGAATCGGCAATCTGGTCATTTGCACTCATGCAAATCAAAGGACTGCCCGCATAGGCAGAAGTTCCTAATCACTCAGGATTAAGGTCATGTTATCTATGGTCATCCTAGTGAAAGGAAAGTCTCTGTTATGAACACCGTTATATAACGAGACTAAACATTTTGTGGTCCAGTATTATACAAACTCCTTTGTATAGGATACCCCCGCTCGTGTGTCTCCACATGAATGATCAGGATCAAACCATCTGTAGCACTTTACAACACTTGTAACATCTATAAAGCGGGTCGTATCCATAGTGTCACCAGGTTAAGGTTTCCCTACTTTATCCATATACTACAGACCATTTAGGTTATCACTTAAGGCATGATCCACTTGTATGTCTCCACATACATGCTTAAGTTACAATAATAACCATGGATATTAGTTTATTGGTTTATGATTAATGCAATTAAAATATCTCATATTTCATAAACAAAAGTGAAGAAAATATCTTATATTTTTACATCACAAATGTTTATTAATACACGTGTTTACAAACTACAGGATCCTACGAGATTTAGGGTATCAACCCCAACAATCTCCCACTTGTCCTAAAGCGAGTGGGTGTACATGATAAAAACAAGTACAAAACAATAAACAGGGCACTAAGGCCTAGTATAAGATCTCCCATTAGTCTAGCCGCGGACGGTTCCGTAGACCTATGCTCTATAGTGACCTTAAAAAACTGTAGCTGTGAGAGCCTTCGTAAACAGGTCAGCAACATTATGCTCCGAAGCTATTTCCGTGACTATCACGTCCACTCGATGCATAATCTCGCGGATGGGATGATACTTTCATCCTATATGTTTATTGCGCTTGTGACACCTCGGCTCCCTGGAGTTCGCCATAGCACCACTATTATCACAATAAACGGTGATGGGCCTAGACATGTCTGGAATAACTTCCAGATGAGTCAGGAACTTTCTGAGCCAAACAGCCTTTTTAGAAACTTCACAAGCCGCTACATACTCGGCCTCCATCGTGGAGTCAGCGATGTACCCCTGCTTAGTGTTTCGCCATGCTACAGCCCCTTCATTAAGAGTAAACACTGATCCTAAAGTGGATTTCCGAGAATCCTTATCAGTATAAAAATCAAAGTCTGTGTATCCAGTAGGGATCAAATCCTTAGATCCATACACAAGCATGTAGTCCCTCGTTCTCTGAAGATACTTGAGGATGTTCTTGACGGCAGTCCAGTGACCCTGTCCTGAATTAGACTGATATCTACTGATTATCCCCACAATATAGAAGATGTCAGGTCTAGTACATAACATTGCATACATCAAACTGCCAACGACAGATGCTTCGAGGACCCGTCCATTTCCTTAACCTCTTGAGGTGTCTTAGGACACTATTCCTTAGACAAACTTCATGCCGAAAAAGCAGTAGGCCTCTTTTAAAGTTCTATATCAAGTACTTGATCAACATCTTGTCAATGTATGATGCTTGAAACAACACTAGCACTTGTTCTTTCGATCCCGAAATATCTGAATATCAAGAAAAAACTGAGCCTCTCCCAAATCTTTCATTTGGAATTGGGTCACTAGCCAGTTCTTAACTGAAGTCAGTAAACCTACATCATTCCCAATGAGTAGGATATCATCTACATACAATGCTAGGAAAACTACTGAACTGTTGATGATTTTCTTGTAGATATAAGGCTCATCAACGTTTTGGTCAAAGCCGTAAGATTTAATCGCAGTATCAAACCTTATGTTCCAAAATCTATATACCTGTTTCAGCCCATAAAAGGACTGATTCAGTTTAAAAACTTTTTGCTCGTGACCTTGGGCTATGAATCCATCGGGCTACACCATATAAATGTCCTCAAGATTACCATTCAGAAAGGTAGTCTTGACATCCATTTTTCATATCTCATAGTCATAATATGAAGCAATGGATAGAAGGATGAGGATAAACTTCAACATGGCAACAGGCGATAAAGTCTCCTCATAGTCAACTCCCTCCACCTGGGTATAATCCTTTGCCACAAGTCTAGCCTTGAAGGTTTGTACCTTCCAATCAACATCCCGTGTCCTTCTGTAGATCCATTTACAACCTATAGGTTTAACCCTATCAGGTTGATCTACAAGATCCTATACTGAGTTGAAGTATATAGACTCCATCTCAATATCTATGGCTTTGACCCATTCATTCCGGTCAACATCCTCCATTTCCTTCTTGTAAGACAATGGATTCCCAACCTCGCCATCGGCTACCATAGCTAGGATTTCAGTGAAACCCATATAGCGAACAAGTGGGTTTACAACCCTCCTACTACGTCGAGGTTTCCTTAACTCTTAAGGTGGATTTGACCTACTAGATGAACTTCCATTAACAACTCTTGTTGATGTAGCAGGCCCTTCAACAACTCTTGTTGAAATTTTAGTAGTTTCGTTGGAAAGTTCATGCAACACAATTTTACTACGTGGACTGTGCTCCCTCATATGATCTTCCTCAAGGAAGGTAGCGTTTTTCGACACAAATACCTTGTTTTCCTTAGGATCATAAAAATAACTTCCTCGTGTACCTTAAGGGTAGCCTACAAATAGGCAAACCTCGAACGTGGTTCCAGTTTCTTAGGATTAACCTCAAGCACATGTGTTGGACAACCCCAGATGCAAAAGTGACGCAAACTAGCTTTACGCCCATTCTGCAACTCCAAAGGTGTTCTAGCAACACTCTTGGACAAAACACAATTGAGGATATAAGTTGCAATCTCTACTGCAAAACCCCAAAACAAGTCCATTAAGGAAGCGTAACTCATCATCAACCGAACCATGTCCAACAGGGTTCTATTTCTCCTCTCCGATACACCATTCTACTGAGGTGTACTAGGTGCTAAGAGTTGAGAAACGATTCCATGTTCTATCATATAATTCTTAAGCTCATAATCCAAAAACTCTCCACCTCGATCTGATCGAAGTGTTTTAATCCATTTATCCAATGTGTTTTCAAATTCAGCCTTGAACTCTTTGAACTTTTCAAAGGATTCTGACTTCGTTGCATTAAATAAACATACTCATACCATGTGTAATCATTAGTAAAGGTCTGAATGCACTAACTCTAGAGTACTCTTTGTCTATACGATAGACTATACCTTTCTCTCATTTACTCGATCACGTAGTTCAATCGTATACTTCCTTCTTCCCTCTACCAAATTCACACAAAGCCCACACCTCCTGGATTCTCACTCCGAAAATACCAAGGTTGCCGAGTGGTTGTGTCGAGGGTTACCGTTCGAGGTTTAAACTGTTTGTGATTACAACGAGAGTGAGAGATTGCTAGACGATTGCTCAAGAGAGTGAGAGATTGACAGAAGAAGAGTTCTTTAAAAGGTATGTCCCTCAATTCCTTTTGTTTTAGTAAGAAAGCATGTTGTAATTTTCTCTATAATGTATAATTGTTCTTGTATGTTTGTGAATGCATTTATTCTTCCACAATGGGCTTGGAAAGATCTTGCTTCCGCTCATTAGTTCTCTTGAATAAGAGTTCCTTCAATTGGTATCAGAGTCAGGTTCTAATATTCCAAATCCATTGATGTATTGAATTGCATTTACATTCTTGGTGGGTTTTATGCATGTCTACATTATGTTTAAGTGTTAAATATCTTTGTGGATACGGATCAATGGAGTTTCTAGGATGATTGCCTCTGGTTATTACTTTCTTTTACATTTTAAAGTTAATTTAAGAGCCCCTGTGACGCATGTTAGACTAATGGGGGCAATCTACCATCTCGTCTTGACGCGTTTTTTGATACAGGGGACTGATTGGTCCAGTTCCATGTTTTATCAGTATGTTATCAGGCCACTGGACATGTGTGCCGATGGGTTCATTTTCATGTTACGACTTTGTGAAGCGACAGGTTCACTTTCATGTTTTATTTGATGGTGTGCCATCAGGCCACTAGACATGCATGTTAGGGCGAGATAGGTTATCCCTTTAGTTAGCCATCTAAGAACAGTTACAGTATGTATGTCCCACCAACCCCAAGCATTCATTGCATGTGATTGCTTAGCCTGATCCTAGTAATGGGGTCACTTACTAAGTATTTCTATACTCAACCTTTATGTTTACATGTTTTTAAGGTAAGGACAAGGATACTCGGGCGACAAGCAAGAGGAATCCGTGACAGTGTCAAAGAGACTAGACAAGACGTTTTCGCATTTGAGTTCTTGTGTCATATTCATGTTTTCCTGTTTTTCTTTCATGACTTTTATTGTTATAACACTTAGGTGTTTTTTTTTTTAAAAAAAAAATATTTTCAGTCAATTTTCCTTATTTCAAAATTTAGGTTTTAGGAATACCCTGATTCAAAATGTTATGAAATTTTTATCGGAAAACTTTGTTTTAATTCTCAATTAAATAAAACAGTCTTTTCATGTTTTTAACACAAATATTTATGTACAAGTTTATACATGCATGAAGTAACGACCTTATCAAGTGTCTTAGAAAGTCGGGTCGTTACAGTTGGTATCAGAGAGCCAAGGTTTGGGGTTTCGTAGATTGACTTACTAGGTAAGTCTAGATTGTCCTTTTTGGCCATTTACAAATTCTTTGTCATCGCCAAGTATGTTCCTTAAGAAAAGTCTCTAGAATATTATGCACTCTTATGTTGAATTTATGATCATGATTGACATATTTTCCTGATGAAGAAATAGTTAAAGATTGGTTATGGATGATTGTTAGGAAATGGTACGTATTAGAGGAAGGGCAATCACATGATTACCGGAGGGGGCTGGAACTTTGAAGGAACAGACCTGATAGGTCCAAATCCATAAGATCCAGATCCACAAGATCAAAGCCCTCTTGTACAGAAGGATCCCCTGCCACCTAGAGTTCTTTCTAGGTCAGGGTGGCAGAGAACACAGACACGAGTCGAACCTGGGATGTGACCGTGCCTTTGCAGACGCAGGATTCCCCAGTCATTCCAACCGAGTCTGCTATTATGGCCGCGGTAATAGGTGAGGCTGTTAAAATAGCCTTGCTAGGTAAAATAAGGGAGATTATGGTAGAGCAGGTGGCCAACAGACCCAAACACAAGAGATACCACCTCGTAGGTTTAGATGCCGTAAGAGTAAACTTAGAACCAAATATAAAACCATGGTATGTTGGACCTTTCAGTGAAGGCCAAACATTTATAGGATTTTAAGAAGCACAACCCTCGTACCTTCAACGAGTCATTGAAGAACCCTACTGATGCAAAGTTATGATTGTGAACAATCGAGACAATATTTTATTACATGAGATGCCTTAAGGACCAAAAGGTATAGTGTGTCGTCTTCATGCTCACTAATAAAGCACAAATTAGGTGGCAGTCAGTTGAGAGGATGATAAGTACACATAGTGAACCAATGATGTGGGAGCAGTTTAATGAGCATTACTATGCAAAGTACTTCTCCGCTTACTTGAGGTACAAAAAGTATAATGAGTTTTAAGACCTGAAACATGGGCACATGTCTGTTGAGGAATATGACCAAGAGTTTGACACATTGTCCCATTTCGCTTCAGAATTGGTTGCTACAGAGGCTATAAGAGCAGAAAGATTCATTCAAGGTTTGAAGGATGGAATACGGGGTTTTATGCAAGCCTTTAAACCCATCACTCACACAGAAGCACTATGTTTGGCAGTCAAGATGGACTTCTAGTTGGAGAGTGAGCATTTAAGTGTTGGGTTATATGTCCTAAAACTCGTAGTTTGTAAACTTTAAACATATTCTATTCGCAATAAAGTTATTATTGAGGTTTATTCAATAAAGTTATTATTGAACATGTAAATTACAATCTAAAAACTCACCGTTTGTAAATATTAAACATATTCTATTCACAATAAAGGTACTATTGAGACTTCTTTCTTAAAATGTGTTATTGAATTGCATTCATTCATAAATTTGAACCCAAGGCTATAACATAGATACTTAAACGTTATGTAGAGACATAAAAGAGGATAAAGTTTTAGTATATAGCCAAAAAGGTCTATAAGTATATGGATAAGGTTGGATACGTTATTTTGGAAACACTATAGAAGTGGCCCACTTTGTATATTGATACAAACAATGTGATCTCAAAGTCGCTCATGTGGAGACATGCAAGCAGGGGTATCCTATGCGAAAAATGTTTGCATAAGACCAAACCACGAAATAGTCACTTTTCTTTATGACGACTGTTAACTTTAAAACTTACTATAATAATTTGATGACATAAGGTAACTCAATCTTAATCCTAAGCTAACTATGAACTCCTGTTTATTCGGGATTATTCTTTAAACTGCATAAGTGAGAGTGGTTCAACATCATCATTCAATAAGCCTCCCATTTTAGGTGTAAGACCGGATAAATAGCTGGTGACATAGTCTTATAAAACGAAATTCACTCTTACCCGTCTTAGGATTAACAGATAGGTTGTTCCCTTAAGTATTAACTCCTGGTCTTGAACAAAGGGGTCTTACCCTCTCGTGGCAGAGAGGGACTCGGTTTACTGGATGGACTATAAACCAATTGTTAAATAGAGGATCATTCGAGACTTAAAGAGCAAGATGAATTGCAAGCGTAAAATGGTAATTTTGACCTAGCTATAAATACGAAGAATATGTGAAGGATCGACTTACTGATTATGATTAAATCAAGTAGATAGAAATACATCTACAATGAAGAGAGTGCAACTACTAAGCTATAGTGGTATGTCTCGATAGTTAACGAATAGTGATTAATTTGGTTTAAAGAGTTTAGTCAATTAATCTCAGATCGTTGAAGCTTATGATTTGTAGGTCCATTAGGTCCTTCTACTAGCTCATAAAAGGATTTAGGGTTTGGAATATTATATTTGATATAACTGATGTTTGATTATCGAATTAAACGTTACGGTTTTAAAGAGTTGACAATATTTAAATATGATTAAATATTGAGGAGGTCTTATATTAATTTGATATTTGATATTAAATTAATTAAATTAATTGGTTTAATTTATCATCCAATAATAGTTTGTTATTTTTTGAATTTATGAAATTCAAAAAATGAGAAATTGGATTATTAATTTTTTATTTTGAAATTTAAAAACTATAAATTAATTCAAATTACTTTTTGATTTTGAAAATTCATTTTTTTTTAGAATTTTTTTTCATAATTTTAAATTTAATAGAAGTGGGAAAATCCTACATTCTTCCACTTTCATAAACACCTCATGGCACTCAAATTTCATGTAATTTGAAGTATCATATTTATGGTTGATCAAATTTTCATGATAATCTCTTATAAATTAAAGTTTTAAACTGATTTTGATCATCATGCAACTAGAAATCTAAAACAAAACAACTGAAAAATCTGTTTTTTCTTCCCTTCTTCAAACTCTCAAAACCTCATCAAATTCATCTCAATCAATTTCAGTTTTACCACTCAATCTAAGACCTGAGGATAGCATAGAAGAATTTGATGGTGGTCTACCGCTAAGATTGAAGAAGAAATTAGAGAATAATCAAGCAAATCGGTGGAATCTACAAAGGTTGTATATTATAAACCCTATTTCTGGTTTTTCCTTGAATATGCATGTTTTTCCTTTAAAATTGATGTAGTCAGAATGCTTAGATCCTTAATAGCTTTCATTTGTTGAATGTCAACTCCATGAATTGGTATCAGAGCATATTTTAAGCACTCAATTTACGTTAATTTTAGCATGGTGGGTATTTTTTTCTTAAGTTACATGAAATGGTTGCTGAAATGGATATATTATGGTTTTGACATCAAAATTTTTGTTCAATTTGCAAGTAATTGTTGTAATTGGCTCTTTATTTATGGGTCTTATTGTGTGATTAAGAGTCTGTAAATTTATTAGAGTCATTAGGGTTGTAATTAGGTTGTAATTGAAGAAAATCTGGAGCAAGCTCAGCAGCAGAATTTTAAAATTAAAGCCTCTGTGAGACAGCGTTGCAATGCTACCCTCGTAGCGTTGCAACGCTATTCTTTAGCCAGTCCAGATATGAAGAAGATATCCAAAGGCAATAATTTTGAGTAAGATCAGCGGAGACTTAAGGAGCAAGATCGTACAAGTGTAAAACAATAATTTTGAATTAGCTGTAAATACAAATGACCTGTGAATGATCGACTTACTGATTATGGTTAAATCAAGTGGACAAAAATATATCTACAATGAGGAGAGTGCAACTACTGAGCTATAGTGGAGTGTCTCGATAGTTAACGAATATTGATTAATTCGGTTAAAGGAGTTTAGCCAATTAATCTCAGATCGTTGGAGCTCATGATCTATAGGTTCATTAGATCCCTCTATAATTGTAAAGGATTAAACCTTAGAATAGCGTGTTAAGAGAATTTGAAATGTTCAAATTCGACTTAGGGTTTGGATTATTATGTTTAATTTATGAATTAAACAAATTTGGAAAGTTAAGATTATTTAAATTAGATTTAAATATTATATATGAATATAGATTCATATTAGAATAAGGTGTATTATTAATTTAATATTTGATATTAAATTAAATTTGAATTAATTAAATTGTTTAATTAATTGTATGTTTGTTTGTTTAAAAGTAATTAAATCTGGAAATTTGGAAGTTCAAATTTAATTATCATTTAAGTTAAATTAAATTAGTTATATTAAATTTAATTTAAATTAAACAAAAAAAAAATAAAAGAATTTAAATTAAATTGTTTAATTTACATTAAATAATCAAATTAAAAATGAAAGTGGGATAATCCCACAAAGCTCACATTCACTCCACCTAATCAAACAAGTTAGTGCAAAGTGGCAAAGGTTGGTTATTTCCACTTTGCATGTCAGTTTTATATAGAAGGGGAGTTTTAATTTGATTGATGATTCATGCAAGCTTGAAAATTCTGAAGAAAAAAATATTTTTCTTCAAAATCCTCTCCAACTCCAAATTCCTTTAAAATCTCTCTCAACATTCTTTTTTTGGGCGTTAGAATAAACCTTACAACGTTCTTTTTTGGGCGTAAGAACAAATCTTACAATGTTCTTTTTTTTGCCATAAGAACAAACTTGATCCTTTTCACAGTTGAGGATCAAACCATTATAATGACTCTTTTCAAGATTAAGAACAACCCTTACAATAGTTTGGAAAAAAAATAGCACACTCGAAAAACTCTCTAAAAGATGGATTTATAAATGTAGTACTCAATGAATCAATCCTCAAAACATAAAATATATCTCTCAAGAAGTGTTAAGGTTGATGCCCTAAATCTCGTAAGGTCCTATAGTTTGTAAACATTATTGAACAAACTCATTATGTGTTTAATAAAATATATGATATTTATTCATTATCTATAAAATATATGATATTTTAGTTACATTAACCACAAACCAATAAATTAACATCCAAGGTTATCTTTGTAACTTAAACATGTATGTAAAGACATATGGGTGGATCATGTTTAAGTGATAACCTAAATAGTCTATAGTAGATGGATAAGGTTGGGTGCCTTATCCTAGTGACACTACGAGTATGGCTCACTTTGTAGGTGCTATAAATATTGTAAAGTGCTACAAATGATCTGATCCTAATCATTCATGTATAGACATGTGAGCGTGGATATTCTATACAAAAGAGTTTGTATAAGACCGGAGCACGAAATGTTTAGTCTCATTATATAACATCATTTATAATAGAGACTTACATTTCTCCAAGATGACCATAGGTAGCATGACCTGAATCTGAATCCTGAGTGAGTTGTGAACTCTTGTCTATGAGGGCGATCCTTTGATTTGTATGGGTGAGAGTGGTCAGATTGTTGACTTAACAAGCCTACCATTTTGGGGATTCGTCTCATTGAGGAGCTGGGAACACAACTACATAAGATGGAATTCACTCCTCCCCCGAGACAGGAGTAAGTAGATAAATTGCTCCCTTAAGGACTGATTCCGAGTTTTGAACAATGTGGTGTCACACCCTCTCCTTGCCCAAGATGGGTTTAGTCATAGTTGGACTATGATCTATTGTTCATTAGAGGGATCAATGGTACTTAAAGAGTTAGATGTAACTACAGGGGCAAAACGGTAATTTGGCCTAGCAGTACTTACGAGCAGTTTTTGAAGGATTATCATACTTTTGATTGGTTAGATCCAATGGACATAGAAATATATCTATAATACGAAGAGTGCAACTGTTGGTCTTTAGTGGAGGGCCCAACAGTTAACGGATGGTGAATAATATAATTAAAGAGTTTAATTAATTATTCATGTACCGTTGGAGCTTCGAGCTACAGGTCCATGAGGTCTCCTTGGTAGCTCGATAGAATTTAGTTGAGAATCAATTTTTGGATTAATTTGAATTATTCAAATTAATAGAGGGATTTAATTATATATGATATAATTAAGTTGTTTCAATTATATGTGACATAATTGTCATAATGTATTTAAAACATTATAGCTTAATGGTAGGAAATGAGTATTTGAATGAGATTCAAATATAGTTTCTATGAATTTGATTCATAGTTGTTAAATTTAATATAAATATGATTTATATTAAATGACATATAATAAAGAAAAGAAATTATAGTTTATATTGTATGTGATACAGTATTAAACTATAGATTATATGTTATATTTGATATAACATATAATTTAATATATATAATATGATAAGTTAGTCATCATATTTATATTTATATTATTATTATTATTTTAAGGAGCCTTTTTTAATATAAAAAATATTTAAAAATATTTACACTTTATAGCAAAAAGTTCTAAAAGTATGAAGCACTTTTGAAACTCTTTGCTATAAAATATAAATATTTTTTGGATTTTTCTATTTATAAGAATTTTCTTTATTTAAATAATAAGAAAGGGAATTATAACTCATTTCCCATCTTTTCTCTCCACCCACATTAGTGGGTGGTGGTTATTTTATGGCAAAGAGAATAAAAAGAAAAATGTTTTCTTCTTCTTGATTGTTGTTGGTTAGACGATTGAGAAAGAAAAATACAGAAGTGTTCTGTGTGCTTTTTGTCTTGGATTTTTTCTCAATCTTCCTTCTCTAAATTAAGTTTTCCCTCTTAACCAAAATAGTCAGAATCGACCGCTCCTGGGTTCTCACTTGAGAATACCAAGGTAATTTTTGTGGCAGTGTCCGATTTTGTTCGAGAGTAATCTTGAAGAAGGTATTCAAGGAGTTCGTGATTCATTCAAGGGAAAATGTGAAGAAAAGGTCTTCAAAGGTGAGGTTTCTTGAAACCCTTACTAAAGCATGTTGTAATTTAAAAACAAATGCATATCTTGTTTACTTATTTACTATAAACTTTGTATTCAATAAAAGATGGAAGTTGGTCGATCCGCTTCCGCTCAAAGTTCTCACCATGTAAGAGTTCCTTTAATGAAGAAGATGAAAAAAAGAAAATTAAGAAAGAGAGCAACAATAATGACTTTATGAGTTATGGAGGATTGAAAATAATAAAAATGGTTGTTATAATTTGGAAAGAAGATGAGTTTATATAGAGAGGAAAAATTGTTTAAGACCATATTTAATTTCGGCCATTGGATCTTGGAAAAGAAAGATCAATGGTGGAGATTTTAGACTCAACTAGCTATTAGATATAAACAAAAAAAAAATAATATAATAATAATATATATCTTTTAAAATTATTTTTTTTAAAATCGAACAAAAGGTACATACCTGTCATATGTCTAAAACGAGCCGTTAGACACAAACATAAAATAATATTAAATTTATTTTCTTTTTAAAATCATTTTTGGAAAATCCAATTACTCAAAAGCCCACTATGTGTTGCTCCTCCATTGTTCTAAGTGACACCTTTTAATTTGTCCAATTTGATTAGAAAAATTATGCCACGTCATTAGCTCATCTTTTTTGTTAAGCTTATTTCGGTCATATCTTCTTCATTTGAGGTTCGATTTAGGTGATTCAAATTACGTTGGAACTATTGTTATGAGCTCTACATAATGGACACTTCAAAATATTCAAACTGTTAATAAATAGAATTAGGTTTGTCATCATCAAAACATTAATAAATTAATTAACTAAAATTAATTAATTTGAGATTAATTGCCAAAAATTCAACATTCACTCACAGACATGGGAAAACAGAGCGTTTGATCTAAACACTGGAGGATATGTTATGCACTTATGCATTGAAGTTTTCAGGGAGCTAGGGCTCTCACTTGCATTTGATAGAGTTTGCTTATAATAATAATTACCAGGTTACTATTGGCATGTTACCATTTGAGACCATGTATAGGAACGGATGCAAATCCCCTATTTGCTAGGATGAGGTTGGTGAGTGGAAGTTGTAACAGTCCAAGCCAGTGCAAACTTTGGATAAAGCAATACAGAAGCTCAGAGCTCGGATTCAAACAACCCAGAATAGACAGAAAAGTTACGCCGATATTCGACGTAAGGACATTGAGTTTAAGGTAGGTGATAAAGTGGTCCTGAAGGTGGCACCTATGAAAAGTGTTCTGAGGTTTGGCAAGAAAGAGAAGCGTTCTGAGTTTTGGCAAGAAAGAAAAGCTAAATCCTTATTTCATTGAGCCTTTTAAGGTCTTGGAGTGAATATTCCCTATGGCGTATCGATTAGCATTGCCACCATCTCTCTGCAGTTCATAATGTTTTTCATGTCTCCATGTTGAGGAAGTATGTGACAGATCCATCTCACGTGGTGGATTATGAGCCATTACAGTTGAATGAGAACTTGAGTTATGAGGAGAAACCTACCCTGTAACGACCTAACTCCCTAGAACTCGAGCTAGGCCGTTACTATACGCATGCATGCATAGAATTTAAAATGACACATTTTTTCATAGCGAAATAAATGCTAAATAAATAAAGTCAAATAAAAGATTTTTATTAAAACTAAATAAAATTCAAATAACAAGGTACCCATAAATCATAATTAGAAATTTAATGAGTCTAGAAAACTGTAAAAGTTTGGAAACGAATACTAATCAGTAAGTTTCAAACATGAAGACTGGAAGTGAAAAAACATGAAAGAAAACTAAACATCATGAGTGGAAGAATAAAACTGGTCCCAATGGTTCGATCACGGATTCCGTTTGTCATTTGTCGGTGCGTCCCTACTTTTACCTGGAACATAAACATGAGAAAGGGTGAGTATAAAATACTCAGTAAGTAACCCCACTACCGGGATCAAGCTAAGCATTTATGTCCAATAAATGCAACATGAACTAAAACTCTCTACTAGTTGGACCTAAAGTTTTTCCTTACATGGCTCACTCTTTTTTTTTTCCCCTTTCCCCTAGAGTGCACCTCTTACGTACACCCCAGGTCCTCTCTATGATTGTAGGGACGTGTATCTCTTTCATACACATGGTTATGCATACACCTCTTTTGTATACACATAATCCACTGAATGTATACATCTTACGTACACATTGTTATGTATACACCTCTTTTGTATACAGATAACCCACTGAGTGTGTACCTCTTTCGTACACATGGTTATGTATACACCTCTTTCGTATACACATAACCCACTAAGTGTGTACCTCTTTCGTACACCTCAGATCCTCTCTATGAATGTAGGGATGCATACCTCTTTCGTACACATGGTTATATATATACCTCTTTCGTATACATTTAACCCACTGAGCGTGCACCTCTTACATACACCCCAGTACCCTCTAGTTATGTATCACTTTCATACACCCAGTCCTATTACATCTCTTTCATATACTAGCCCCTCAGACATGCATCACTTTCATGCAGTCACATAATCTGGAAAGGAAAGGAGATTGCATCTAACTTCATATTACATACAACATTCACTTAATCTTGAGTCATCTAAAATCTCCTCTTCAACGTCATGTCAATTAACCTCAACATACATATTTAATCTAGTTTAAACGGATCAACTGTAGCACATCACTCTCATACACTAAATCATGTAAACAATCACACGTTCAAAATTTCATAATACATCATATAGCATATATACTTTCATAATAAATCACATAAATATGTACATCAACAAATGCTCCAACTTTCACTTAACCTTAAGACATTCTAGTAGTAGTGTCCCTTAATTCATAGTTTAGGGTCATGCTCAATCGTCCTTTTAATATGTCTCATAAAATTCTAAATCATGCTCATACATTAACATGCTTTAGACATATTATCACATGCTCATATATCTTTTATGAATAGTCCATTCTCAGAACAATCAAAATTATCGTTGTAAACAGTCTTAAAATCCTCAAAATAAATCTTAAATTTATCGTCCGGCACAAAGGCGGTCCCGGTAGTAAGATTACTTACCTCAAATCGAAAATCCAAAATTAATCCAAGCAATAATCTCCAACAAAATCTTGAATTAATGTCCTCCACACGTGGTTTGATCTGAAACTACTCCAAGTCTTCAAACAAAGCTTCCAATCTAAACATAACTCCAATCAGGATGAATAATCTGACTTTTTTTTTCTTCTTACTACTTTTTTTTTTCCAGTAATTAATAATAAATCCCAAAGGTTCCAAGGCTATATACACTTACAAAGACAAGCCAAGCGCCCTCGATCTCACTGGATAGTACACTAAATCCCTTAAAACTCCAATGAAAACTAAGAATCTAGCGATCGGAGGTTGTGGACCACAATGCGGCGGATCTAACAGTGAACTGAGAGTGGTGGTAGGGATTGACGGTAGTCTGGGTTGTTGGGCAGCAAACCTAAGAGAGCGATGGCAAGGTGCAGAAAAATGACGAGATCTGAGAGAACATGGGAGTTCGATAGACGACGGTGTGGGTGAGATCAGTAGATGTAAAGGGGAGAGTTGGTTATCGGGCTTGAACGACTGAAGGGGAAGAAAAGAGAGAGTGCAGCAGAAGGCTGCTTCACACGAGGAAGAAGAAGAAAAGAAAGTGGGTTCCTTTTTTTTTTTACTCTTTTTACACGCTCCAAGAGGTATCACTTAATAACATATATGTATATATATATTTATAATGTTTTTACACTCCTTTTTTTTTTTATTTATTTAACCAAATTCTACTTTTCCTCTCCAAATATTTTAAAATCTTTAATTCTTAACCACATAAACTAATCCAATTTCTGAAAGGTTTTTTGTTATAACAGTTTTCTATTTTTAACTTTCTGTTTCCACTTTGTTGAATTGTAGTAAGAGTGGGTTGCTATTTTTTCTCCTTTATTTTTGTAGATGTAGTTTAGCTACTATTTAAGCTTAGTAACATTATCGATAAAAGACAGTTTGTTGTGCAATTCTTTTTTTGTTCTCAACATTCTGGTATCAGAGCCGAGGTGGTTTTGATTTTTCAAAGCAGCAGTCTTTGAAACTTTGCAGCAAAATGACTACGGAAGAAAATAAGAATGAAGGAAGTTTTATACAGCCGACAATTTCACGTTTCGATGGTCATTATGATCATTAGAGCATGTTGATGGAAAACTTCCTTCGATCCAACGAATACTGGGAGTTGTTCGAACCTGGATATGTTGAACCAGCTAGCGAATTGTTGCCAACAGAAACCCAGTGAAAGAAAAATGATGAGATGAAGCTGAAAGACTTGAAAGTAAAGAATTATCTCTTTCAAGCCATTGATTGTACAGTTTTAGAAACCATTCTCAAGAAGAACACTTCTAAAGAAATATGGAATGCAATGAAGAAAAAGTTTGAAGGCAATGCAAGGGTCAAAAGGTCTCATCTACAAGCTCTTCGTAGAGACTTTGAAATTCTTGAATGAAGTCTGGTGAAGGAGTGACAGAATACTTCTCCAGAGTCATGACAGTAGCAAATAAGATGCGGATTTATGGAGAAGATATGCAAGATGTGAAAGTGGTCGAAAAAATTCTACGCTCTTTAACAAAAAAGTTTAACTATATCGTTTGTTCTATTGAAGAGTCAAAGGGATATCGATACTCTCACTATTGATGAGTTGCAAAGTTCTTTGATAGTACATGAACAAAAGTTTCAGCGACGAAGCAGAGAGGAGCAAGCCTTGAAGGTGACGAATGATAAAGGAAGAGGTCGAGGTCGAGGCAGCTACAGAGGAAGAGGAAGAGGAAGGGGTCGAGCAAATTTCAACAAAGCAAATGTATAGTGTTACCGATGCCAAAAACTTGGGCATTACCAATATGAGTTTCCTGAAAATAAAGAAACAAACTATGTCAAAATCGATGAAGAAGAAGAAATGCTTCTAATGTCCTATGAGGAATTACATGGAGTCAAAAGAGAAGATACATGGTTTCTTGATTCCGGGTGTTCTAATCATATGTGTGGTGATCGATCCATGTTTAGTGAGCTCAATGAAGATTTTCGAAATTCAGTGAAGTTGGGAAACAACATTAAAATGGATGTGATGGGCAAAGGAAATGTGAAGTTGTTTCTAAATGGAGTTAATCATGTTGTTACTGAGGTATACTACATTCCAGAATTGAGTAACAATCTCTTGAGCATAGGACAATTGCAAGAAAAAGGTTTGACTATTTTGATCAAGGGAGGGGAATGTAAAATATTTCATCTAAAGAAAGGCTTAATTATTCAAACAAAAATGAGCAACAACAAGATGTTTATTTTGCTAACCGAAACTTCTTCTCAAACACAAGTTGATCAGTGCCTTCAAACAAAAGCTGAAGCTGAAAGTTTATCTCATCTTTGGCATCGACGATATAGACATTTGAGTTACAAAGGTTTGAGAACTCTACAATGCAAAAACATGGTATATGGGCTTCCTCAATTTAGTGCCTCAAATGCTACATGCACTGATTGTATCAAAGGGAAACAACGTCGAGATCCCTTTCCAAAGAGGAGCACTTGGAGAGCAAAGCAAAGCTGGAACTTATTCATGCAGATATTTGTGGCCCAATCACCCCTACATCTAATAGCAACAAAAGGTACATTCTGTTGTTTATTGATGATTATAGCAAGAAAGCATAGGTATATTTTTTGGTAGAAAAGTCAGAATCTTTTAACTCTTTCAAATACTTTAAGTCCTTGGTTGAGAAAGAAGCTAAGTTGCCTATTAAGTGTTTACGCACCGATAGAGGAGGAGAATTTAATTCGGTTGAGTTCAATGATTTTTTCAAACAAAATGGGATCAAAAGGCAATTAACGACCATCTATACTCCGCAACAGGATGGTGTAGCGGAAAGGAAAAACAGAACAATAATGAACATGGTTCGTTCAATGTTATCGGAGAAAAATATACCCAAAACCTTTTGGCCGGAAGCAGTAAATTGAACCATCTATGTCTTAAATAGATGTCCTACCTTGGTGGTCAAAGATATCACACCAGAGGAGGCTTGAAAGGGGATAAAACCCTCAGTAGATCATTTTTGGGTTTTTGGATGTGTAGCACATGCACATATTCCAGATGCAAAAAGAACCAAATTAGACAATAAAAGCATTTCTTGTGTGTTATTGGGAGTTAGTGAAGAGTCAAAAGGTTACAGACTATATGATCCGGTCGGTGGAAAGGTTTTTGTGAGTAGAGATGTAATTTTTTAGGAAGAAAAACAATGGGATTGGGATGCAAAACAAATAGTAGCAGTACACTTAGATTTGGGTGATGGTGATGATGCAGATGAGGAAGAAAATGTGAGTGAAAATGAACTTGATAGTGATAGAGAAGATGGAGTTAGGGAGGAGGATCACATTTTTTGTGATGGTGGGCAAAATGTGAGGAATTTAAGGGAATCTCGTGGGAGGCGTCTTCCTACATGGATGGATGATTATATTAGTGGAGAAGGTCTTTCAGAGGATGAAGCTCATATGGACACTTGTTGAACTACCAATTGGAGCTAAAAGGATTGGAGTAAAGTGGGTCTACAAAACCAAATACAATGAGCACGGAAAAATTGATAAGTACAAGGCTCGATTGGTTGCTAAAGGCTACTCTAAACAATATGGAGTAGACTACACAGAAGTTTTTGCACCAGTGGCAAGGATGGATACAGTAAGAATGATTATTGCTCTAGCTACACAAAAGGATTGGAATATTTTTCAGCTTGATGTTAAGTCAGCTTTTCTCCATGGTGAGTTAATTGAAGATGTTTATGTAGAGCAACTAAAAGGGTATCAAAAGAAGGGTAATGAGCACTTAGTTTACAAATTGCACAAAGCTTTATATGGATTAAAACAAGCTCCATGTGCTTGGTTTAGTTGAATTGAAACACATTTCATCGATGAAGGATTTCAAAGGTGCGATAGCGAACAAACATTATTCACCAAGAGAAGTTTGGAAGGAAAAATTATCATTGTAAGTGTGTATGTTGATGATTTAATTTTTACTGGTGATCATGAAACTATGATGATTGATTTTAAAAATTCCATGTTGCGTGAATTTGATATGACCGATTTGGGAAAAATGCGATTCTTTCTTGGGATTGAGGTGTTACAACAGTCTTCTGGATTTTTTCTATGTCAAAGAAAATATGCATTGGAGGTTTTGAAAAGGTTTGGCATGCTGGAAAGTAACTCTATGAACAGCCCAATTGTTCCTGGTTCCAAATTGAGTAAAGCTGGAAATGGGGTCCCTGTTGATGATACATATTACAAACAATTGGTGGGAAGTTTAATGTATCTTACTACCACAAGACCCGATATGATGTTTGCTACTTTCCTTATAAGTAGGTACATGGAAAAGCCAATGGAAGATCATCTTCAAGCAGCTAAAAGAATACTTCGGTACTTAAAAGGGACTGTGAACTATGGAATTCATTACATAAAAGGAGGAAATGCTGGATTGTTGACATATACAGATAGTGACTATGCTGGAGATTTGGAAGATCGAAAAAGTACATCTGGGTATGTATTTTTAATGAGTTCAGGTGCTGTTTCGTGGTGTTAAAAAAAACAACCTATTGTGACCTTATCAACTACAGAAGCTGAGTTTGTAGCTGCTGCAATTTGTGCTTGTCAAGGAGTTTGGGTGAGGAAAATTTTGAAGGAGTTGGGTCATCCAGATGAAAGTTGCATTACCATATTGTGTGACAATAGTTCAACCATCAAGCTGTTAAAAAATCCAGTTATGCACGGTCGAAGCAAGCATATTGATGTGAGGTTTCATTTTCTAAGAAATCTTACAAAAGATGGTGTAGCTGAATTGGTTCATTGTGGAAGCCAAGATCAAGTGGCAGACATTATGACCAAACCCTTAAAGTTAGAAGTTTTTCAGAAGCTTCGAAGGTTACTGGGAGTATGTGAATTTTCAGAGGAAAACTAATTGCTTCTGAGCATTTAGTTTAAGGGAGGGAATGAAAGGTTTTTTGTTATAACAGTTTTCTATTTTTAACTTTCTGTTTCCACTTTGCTGAATTGTAGTAAGAGTGGGTTGCTATTTTTTCTCCTTTATTTTCGTGGATGTAGTTTAGCTACTATTTAAGCTTAGCAGCATTATCAATAAAAGACAGTTTGTTGTGCAATTCTTTTTTTGTTCTCAACAATTTCCTTCTCCTAATCCATAAATTCAATTTTGGATTCAAACTCCAAAATTAAAGATAATAAAATTTAAAACCAAAATTTCCTCTTTTCCTTCTTAAATTCTATCTCTTTCAAAACTCGAAATTCTAATTCTTCCTTGAATTTAAATCCTAAATTCTTTTACAAACTAATTGAGATCGATTATTTTTTCAAATTAATTTAAATTAAGTATCTTCTCCAAATATCTCAATTTTGGTTCAAAAAACCAAAATTGACGGAAAACAAAACTCAATAACTTGATGTATTCAACTTAAATTCACCTAAAATTTTGGGATGTTACATATCAAAATTCTTGCAAGGGAGGTGATGACTTTGCACAATAGAAAGATAGCATTAGTGAAAGTTCTATGGCGAAATCACCGGTTCGAGGAAACAACATGAAAACGAAAGGATAAGATGAGGACAGAATACTCAGAGATCTTCCAAGATTAAAACTTTCAAGGACGAGACTTTCTTAAGGAGGGAAGAATGTAACAATCTGAATATTGAGATAGATCACGAACACACACACACATGTGGAAGAGTATACAATGCACATGTGGAAGTAATTTGGATCTAGGCACTCTAATTTCATTAATTTTAAGAAACAAGCATACAAGTTCGAAGGAAGAAAATAGGATTCAGAATAGAACCTTTGAAGAATCTCCAAATTGGTGCAATCTCTTGATGAATTCTGATCACGAACATTTTGTGGACCACCACTAAAGTCTTTCCCACTATTCTTCAGTCTTAGAATGGATTGTGGGATCTAATTTGTGTGAAAAAGAATAGAGTTTAAAGAGTAGGAGAGTTTTAGTGTTTAGATTTTGAAAGAACAATTTCTCTTCAAATAACCAAATTGCATGAAGTTTTTCTCAAATAAAAAATCTTATATTTAAAGAAGATTTCAGACAAAAAGAAATGCATTTAAGAGTGACACCAAATCATCATGCATTGAGTGGGATTAAGGGTGTTAAGTTTATGGGAAAGGTGGGATTTTCCCACTAACCCTAATTCATTTAGAAAATTGAATTCCACAAATTTAATTTTAAAATAAATTTTAATCTTAAATAAAATTAATTCAAATAATTAATTTTAAATAAAATTAATTTCTTTTAAAATAATTTTAAAAAATTAATTAAACACTTTAATTAAGAATATTAATTTAATATCAAATATTAAATTAATAACCAACACCAATCCCAAACAAGTGAATCCCTATTTACGTGTATAGTAATTAAATCATATTTAAATATTTTCAACTCTCCAATTTGTTTAATTCAACAATTAGACTATATAATAATGTCAAATATATCGCATATAATTAACAATAATTCTCTAAAATGAATTTGAACATTTCAAATTCTCTTATCACACATCCTAAGGTTTAGTCTGATTTGAGCTAGTAAGGGGACCTAATGAACTTACAGATCATGAGCTCCGATGATCTGAGATTAACCAGCTAAACTCTTTAACCTAATTAACCAACATTAGTTAACTACCATGACACTCCACTAAAGTCCAATAATTGCACTCTCCTCACTATAGATATATTTTTGTTCACTTGTTTTGACGATGATTAGTACGTCGATCCTTCACAGGTTGTTCGTAATTACAAACTGGGTCAAAATTATCGTTTTACCTCTATAATTAAATCTTGTTCCTTAAGTCTCATTGATCCTCTAATGAAACATTAGTTTATGGTCAAACTACCAAACCAAGTTCCTCTCAGGCCAATGAGAGAATGGGAGCCCTTGTTCAATGCCCGGAGTCAACACTTAAGAGAGCAACTTGTTTACTATCCTAGAATCAGTTAAGAGTGAATTCCATCTTATAGAACTATGTCTTTAGCTATCTACCCAGTCTTAACCCTAAAATGGAAGTCACATTGAGTCGGCGATGTTGAGCCACTCTCACCCATGCAAATTAAAGGATAATCCCGAATAAATAGGAGTTCATAGTTAGCTCAGAATTAAGATCGAGTTACCTAGGTCATCAAATTGAAATAGACAATCTTATCAGTAAACGGCGTTATAAAGTAAGAGTGACTATTTCGTGGTCCGATCTTATGCAAACTTATTGTATAGGATGCCCCCACTCGCATAGCTTCACATGAACAATTCAAGATCACATCGTCTGTATCAAATACAAAGTGGGCCGCATCCATAGTATCCCCAAGTTAAGGTACCGGCCTTATCCCTATACTATCAACCGTTTTGGCTATTACTCGAACTTGATCTACTTTTATGTCTCCACATAAAGTTCACCATTCATGCTATAGTCAGAGGTTCTTAGTTTATTGGATTTAGGGTTAAAATGTGCAATTCACATATTCAATAACATCTTTACTAAATAAATCTCAATAACAACTTTATTGTAAAATAGAATATGTTTAAAGTTTACAAATCATGAGTTTTAGGATATACAACCCAACAACCTCCACTTTAGGTGATTTTTTTGGAGTTGTTTATTTTTTAATTGATAGTTGAAGTGGGCCATGAGCTTGAATTATAATTTGGTTTACATTGTAGGTCCTAATATGGGATTTTCATTAAGGATCATCTTGCTTGGTTTTATTTGGACTTGTTACTGAGGTAAGTGATACTATTATCCAGGTGTCCTCGTACCAGGCACCCTAGTTCAAAATTATCATGATATTTATTGGATTTTGGTAGCATGTTAAAGAATGTGTTATCCATTTGATGCATGAAAATTTGGAGAATCATGAGCATGTTAAATCTATGTCTTGTTATGAATTGTGTTATGGTACCACTTATGAGATTTTTATATGTGACACATGTTAAACTAGTAGAGGCAATCTATCATCTTGTCTTGATTGTTTTGATACAGGGGTCTGATGGGTCCAATTCCATATTTTGATGATGCGCCATCAGGCCACAAGCCATGCATGAACCCACGGGTTCATTTTCATGTTACAACTCCGTGAATCGACAGGTTCACTTTAATGTTTTATTTGACAGTGTGTTAGCAAGCCACTAGACATACATGTTAAGACAAGATAGGTTATCCCCTTAGTTAGCCATCAAGGAATAATTACAGTATGTGAGTCTCACCAATCCCAAGTATTCATTGCATGCGATTGCTTAACCTGATCTTGGTAAAGGGGTCATTTACTGAGTATTCTTATACTCAACCTTTATGTTTACATATTTATCGGGTTTGGGCAAGGATACTTGGGCAATTGGCAAGAGGAATCCATGACAATACCAAAGAGACTAGATAAGACGCTTCCACAGTTGAGTTCTTGTGTCATATTCATGTTTTCTTGTTTTTCTTTCATGACTTAGATTATTGTAGCACTTAGGTGTTTGTTTCTTTTTTCTTTTTCTTTTTTTTTAATTTTCAGTTAATTTTTATTATTTCAAAGTTTATGTTTTAGGGGTACCCCGATTCAAGATGTTATGAAATTTTGAACAAAAAACTTTTTTTTAATTCTCTATTTAATAAAACAATCTTTTCATATTTTTAACACAAATGTCTTTGTACAAGTTTATACATGCATGAAGTAATGACCTTGTCGGATATTTTAGAAGGTCGGGTCATCATTATTTTACAAATAAAAAATGTCAAATAATTATTTAAAATAAAAGTTATCAACTTTTTAAACCTATTTTTAAAAACTTTTGATAGATACATTTTAAAAACTCAAACCAAATGCATCCATTAACTCGAGGGCTAGAAAGAATTAAGTTTTACTAAGTCTCTAAGTTTGAAAATGGAGGGAAACTTGGTTGTGGCTCCAATTCATGACCAACCAAAGGAAAATTTCACAAAACAACCAAAATAAAAAAATTTCACAAAATCACCCAAATCTCAAATCTCAAAATAACCTAGATAAGTTTTTAGAAAGAGGTCATTCATAAAAAAGTTTTTGAGATTTCAATCATTTTGTGAAATTTTTCCCAACAAAAGGGTATCACATGCCATAATTTACAAAAACTTTGATAATTTGGAGGTAGAAGTAGTGTCTATAGACTTAATTTTCAAAAATAAAAAACAAAACTTCAGATAATTACCAATCGAGACCTTCAAAATTGAGAATTTAAACTAACAATATCTATACTATATTAAAAGAGGCAATAAGGGGAGAATCTTTCTCTTTCCTTTTTGCAATTACAATTTTTTACAATTTTCATTTTGTCTCTATTTTATCTTTTCGATTACAACTTTCCTGGTAGACACCTCATCAATCAAACCCTTTCATCGAAACACCCTTTTACAAAGAGGCTCCATCCCTTTCTACAATAACCACTCTAGTCTTTTTTTTCTTTTTTTTTTTAATGTAAGTAATTGTAGGATTTTAGTTCTTTCCATTATTCATAAGAAACCATTTTTAAATTACCAAAGATCAAAATGGAACTACAACGTACATGACTCTGAAATCTATGCCACCATTGATACGACTGAGTGATAGTTCCAAAATGAAAAGTTAAGGTTGAATTTCAAAACGATAATTTCAGGTTCTTTTTTCTCTCTTTTATTTTTTGTTTGAGTTTCTTTTTGGAGAAAATAGTAATGGTAGTGGAACTTTTACTTTGGTTAATAAGATGAATTTTCGTAACTTACGTTGTATAGGTATTGAGAGGCAATTCACAATATTGTAAATGTTTTAGAAAGTGTTAGATTGTGGACGTTTTAGAAAGTGCTGGATTGTGAATGTTTTAGAAAATGTTGGAGTAACGAATTGATTGTTGATGTTTTGTTTGTTTTTTAAATGCATATTTTTGTGTTTTTGTTTAGCAATTTTCATTATTTTTTTAGGAATAATTTTAATTGATATTTGATTCTACGTAGAAAGGCAAAGAATCAATGTATTTAGATAGAATTTTCTAGCATTCCCAGGTATTACAGCAACAAGGTATCTACATTGATTTGTTAAGATTCATATTTATTTATTTTTTTAATATATTCCATATATAAAAGTAGCTATAAAGAGATGGTTTTATATACTTATTTTGTTCTTTTATTTTTAATAAAATCCTATATTACCCTTTGTCCATAAAATGAGCATTTCTAGTTTTCAATTTAAAAGACAATAAATGTGACTTTTTGAATTTTCAACTCACAGAATATATTTATATATTTCAAAAGTAAAGTTTCATGTAGAATAGGTGAATTTGGTATTGGCACGATGGAACTCTTCGAGTGTATGTGTTTAATGAGCGCTCATTGATACAAATGATGCCAATGGGATGTGATTACTCAGAGGTGGGTGATTACACATCGAACAAGTGTTTCTTTTCATGTAGGTGTGAAATGCATATATAAAAGGGAAAAAATTAAGGTTTGTTTTTAAATATAGAAAAATGAACCAAAATATTTACAAAATATAGCAAAATTTTAGAACTATCAATAGTAGACGCTGATAAACACTGATAAACTTCTATCAGTATCTATCAGTGACATTGATTTTATCAGTGTCTATTAGCGACTATCAGTGATAGTTCTAAAATTTTGCTATATCATGTAAATATTTTCAACACTTTTACTATTAGAAAAAAATTTTCCAAAAATTAAAGTGTTTGATTGTGTTCTTAAGTAAAAAAAAATATCTCACATAACTAAAATTTAGGGAAAATATACAAAATCTGTTAAAGAGACAAGTATGAAAGTAAATAAAGTAAATTTATATATAGAAAAGTTCAGAAGCTTAAATTATACACATATGCATAAATTAGTTTAGAATCTTGAATTGCTTAAAAATTAGAATAAAGATTTCAATTAAGAAAATTGAGAGTACAGAATTCCAAGAGAAAGGATTAGTTTTCAATTACATGTATTTTATTGGTTTTTTAAAATTAAAACATAGTATTAATTTTTTAAATGATAGTATATCAAACTTTTTCATAAATTTTATGGAGATTAAAACAGTTATGACAAAATGATGTTTAGACAAAAACTAAACATGTTTTGCTATTTTAAATTAAAACTACAAGATTCTTTTTTAAAAAAATTACAACTACGAGATTTGAAGGGGCCATAGAGGATAATATTTTTCTTACTATTTAATTCTTAATTTTTTTCATAAAATCTTCTTGTCATTCTCTTCAAGTAGTTACTAACCAAAAAATAAATAAAAAATTGTTTGGTACTGCACAACATAAAATTATTTGTTTATGAAATAAGAAAATAAAAATGGTTACATTTACTAACTCTTAAAAGTTTATGGTAATTAGAACAAAAATATAATAATTTATTTAATACCGACTAAAAAGCCACTATATTTTAATAGAAATTTTCACAAAAAAAATGTCAAACTATTTACAGAAATAGCAAAAAAGCATTGATAAACACTGATAAACTTCTATCAGCGTCTATCACATAGTATCAATGATAGACTTCTATCAATTTTCATCACTAATAAACATTGATAGACTTCTATCAGCCTCTATCAAAGAAGAATAAATCTGATTATTTTGTGCAAAAATTTTTTTTTTCTATTTTTGAAAATCTCCCATATTTTAAAAGTTTCTCAATAAAGATTATAAGATATCACGTGCATATGCAGGTGTTTCTCTACTAGTGGGGAAAAAAAGAGAAAAAAAGAGGCTATTTCATGATTCAAAATCCAGACATGTTTGTGACTTACTATAATATAGCTTAATCATTGATGAACCCATTTCAATACAAATTAACTTAAAAAAATAATTTTAAAATTTATTAAGATTATATAGTTTAAATTTATGACATGACATCCAAAATACAAAGATTTAATAACGACAGGGAGTGTTTTTTAACAGTAATTTTAATAACATTGATTTACAAGATTTTTTTTAAAATAATGTTTTTTTAATAAATAATGATAAAAATAGGGTTGGGGAAAAGTATTCCCAAAAATAGATGTTTAAATCGTGTACCGGGTATACGATTACACCTAAATCGTGTACCGAGTACACGATTACCTGGCCACCTGGTACGCCTAGTCTGGCATGGCAGTCATGCAGGTTTGACTGAGGAAATCGTGTACTGGGTACACGATTACCCTAAGTCGTGTATCGGGTACACGATTCCCTCGCATTAAAACCCACACCCAACCCTTCTTCTTCCTCACCGAAACGACCATTCTTATTCCCTACCGCCGTTTTTCCTCACCGAAACCATCGAAACCATCGTTGATTTTCCTCACCGAAGCCTCTATTTCACCGAAATCTTCCAAAATTTTGATTTTGCTCGACTTTCAGTCCTCCATTTGATCTTTACCAAATCTAGCGGTCGTGTTGCTCGATTTTCCTACATTTTTTGCTGCCGAATTTTGCTTGGTATATTTCTTTCTCTAGTTGGACTGATCTATATTTATATGTATGTTTTTGCATATTTTTGGGCTGAATTTTGCTTGGTATATTCCAACATTTTTGTATAGTTTATGTATGTATAAATAGTTATAGTTTATGTATGTATAGTTTATGTATGTATAAATAGTTATAGTTTATGTATGTATAGTTTATGTATGTATAAATAGTTATAGTTTATGTATGTATAATTTATGTATAGTTTATGTATAGTGTATTATATAGTTTATGTTGTATAGTTTTGTGTATGATTTAGTTTATATATAGTTTGTGTATGATTTAGTTTATATATAGTTTGTGTATAATTTAGTTTATGTATTATTTAGTTTATATATGATTTAGCTTATGTATGATTAGTTTATGTATGATTTAGTTTATGTATGTTTTTGGGCTGATCATACATTTTTTTATTTGTTTGGATTGATTTAAACTTAGAAATCGTATATGTATAGCTTATGTATGATTTAGTTTATATATGATTGATTTAAACTTAGAAAACTTAGAAATTAGAGTTTGTTGGGTTGGCATATTAATATATTTTTTTGTCAACTATAACAGTTGAAAAAAATATAATAAATATGTCGATGCATCCTGAAGATTTAGTAATTCTTGAACCTAGAAATGATGGAGATAGTGACATCAACGTTGAAGTGGATGAATTATTTGGAAACGACGGTAGTGGTGAACAAGATCTTGAGTTGGTACTGTCGGAAATGTTCAACCAAATAGATTGGGAAATGAAAAATTCAACGTTTGAACTAGGGTCTACTTTGGAAGAAAGGAATGTAGGAGTAGATAACTATAGTTTAATACAGAAGGGAATGTTATTTAATACCAAAGAAGATTTACAGCTTGTTGTAAAAAAATATTGTGTGACGGAACACTACGAAATTATCATAGTGGAATCAAATCGGGACTTTTGGTATGTTAAATGTAAATCCTGGAGTAACAGGTGCGCTTGGAGGCTACGGGCATGTCGACGCAAAACTCATGGGATGTTCGAAATCACAAAACTTCAAAGAGAACACTCATGTTTGTTTTCAGAGTTGACACAGGATCATTCATAGTTGGATTCAAATTTCATGAGTATCGAAATTCAGAATTTGGTTAGAGCTGATCCTTGAGTACCCGTGGCCCTACTTCAAGAAGCCATTAAAAGACAATATGGCTATAATGTCAATTATAGATGGGTGTGGTAAGCCAGGAGAAAAGTGTTGTGTTTGGCGACTGGGAGAAATCATATTCGGAGCTTTCGTATTGGCTTAGTGTAGGAACACGAACAGACTGGTTTTCTCTTCCCTCTGATGTGTCAGGTACGACTATTTTTGAACGAGTTCTATGGTCTTTTGGTCCTGCAAGAGAAGGGTTCAACCATTGTAGGCCATTAATCCAGATTGATGGAACTCATCTATACCAAAAGTATAAGGAAAAATTATTGACAGCCTTATCTGTTGAGAATTCATCCAGTTGGTCATGGTTTTTGTGGACATTGCGTGAATATATTACCCAAAGAGAGGGTATTTGCTTGATTTCTGACAGACATAAAGGCATTCTTGCTGCAACTAATAATGAAGAAATTGGTTGGAGTGAACCTAGAGCGTACCACCGATATTGTCTTCGTCATGTTGCTAGTAATTTTAATACAAAATACAAATCGAAGCAATTAAAAAATTTGGTGTTTAAGGCCGGAAATCAACACGAAAGGCGTAAGTTCATTCGGTGCATGAAAGAATTGAAACAATTACACCCTAAATGTCTTGAATTTTTTTTCAGACATTGACTTAGAAAAATGGACACAGTCATATGACGGTGGGTACCGCTATGGGTAGATGACCAGCAACACAGCTAAATGCATGAACGGCATTTTTAAAGGTACTAGAATGTTACCCATTACTTCTTTGGTTAGGCTAACATTCTATCGCACAATATTGTATTTTGAATGCCGGAGACAAGAAATCAGTGAAGCACTCGATCGTGAGGATATATATACAGAATATGCCCTAAAGAAACTGAAGAGGTGGGAAAAACAAGCATCGGTACATACGGTGACATCCATTGACAGGGAAAGTCAAACTTTCGAAGTACAAACTGGCATAAGTATCATCCACTATAGTGTTTAGTTGTCGGAGGAGGGAGGCGATTGCACAAAGTACTATCCCATTTTATCCTTGCATTATTCCATACGTTCAGGAGGCGGGTTTTCTTGGGGTTGCACAGATTGGTTTCATCCAGCTTGATTGGCACTTGATTACTGCTCTAGTTGAGCGCTGGAGACCAGAGACCCACACATTTCACCTGCCCTGTGGGGAATGCACTATTACGCTGCAGGATGTTACCGTACAATTTGGGTTAAGAGTGGACGGGCAACCATTGACAGTCTCACTACAGTATGACTGGAAGAACGTCTATGAAGAGCTCTTAGGCGTTCTGCCAGACGATCTGAAGGGATCAAGATTCCCTTGGTTGGCGTCCCAGTTTCCCGAATTACCTCCCGATGCTGACGACATCAGTGTACGTAGATACGTACGAGCATACATCCTGCAGCTTATTGGAGGATTTTTATTTGCCGACAAGTCAAATACTCTGGTGCATCTCATGTTCCTCCCATTATTGTCTAATTTCGAGCACGCTAGTACGTACTTGTGGGGTGGTGCATGTCTTGCATGGTTGTACAGAGAACTTTGTCGGGCTTCCAATGCACAAGCGTTGGAAATAGCGGGGCCACTGATACTATTACAAGTGTGGGCTTATAATCGATTTCCAATTGTAGCACCACAAGTCCAACTACAGGTCCCAGATCATCGGTCACTTAGTGTCGGGTATTATTTTATTTTTATATTTATTTCGTTACCATTTTATGTAAGAATATAAATTAATTGTATTTTTTATAATTTTAGATGGAGTGGTGTAATAGCTGCCTCTGAACAGTCAGCAAATATGTTGCTTGTGTATAGAAAAACATTCGACATGCTGACGCCCATCCAAGTAATAAATATGTATATAAATGAATATTTAAAAAATTTATATATATACTTATTATTATTATTATTATTATTATTATTATTATTATTATTATTATTATTATTTTGTCAGGTTATTTGGACGTCATACGCACAGATTTGGTCATCCTTACCTAAATATTGTCATGATGATGAAGACATCTGTTTGACTGTTAGCCCTTTTATATGCTTCCATATAGTAGAGTGGCATCATCCAGATCGTGTGCTGAGACAGTTCAGGATGCAACAAACGATATCTTCGTTGTCCTATACACTCCCAAAACTACACCAAATCGATTTAAGAGGTAAGCACAACCAAGACTGACGTCAAATCCATGTGGAGTATTTATTCTACTGGCATGAACGACATGATCGTTGTGCTCAGGGAGAATTAACAGATGGGTCAGTTGTATCAGACGACTACTTTCCCTGGTACAATTCGATCACAAGGCGATTTTTCTCACCAGACGGTGCTTACTATTACTACATGGTAAGAGATTTCAAATTAGACATTTTTCATATATATAATATGAATATTGTTTAATTTTTTTTTTATTCTACAGAATAATTTTATCGGTGATGTTCAACAATATTTAATACAGAACAACCTACCAGAATTGGGTTCAATGTGTCCGCAAACATTGATGAACGTAGAAAGTATTATTCAACAAAGATGACTCAATGTTGCTGACACCGATCAAAGACGTATTCGTCGTAGACGACAACGACAACGGGGTGAATCTAATTTAGAGAGACATGAAGACAACCTCTTGAGGAGTGAGGGCCAGGGGAATCGTTTTTAAATCCCACATTGTATCATTTTCAAATTGCAAATCTCAAAAGAACTAATTGTAAATATTATTTAATATCATGATATTTTTTTTAATATGAGTGCAAGATGTTTTCATTGTAAATTAAATATATAATTAAGTTTAATAATGAAAGAATTAAGTTTAATAATTAAAAAAAATTATACAAATTTGGCATCAACAGAATCAAAAGTACAAATTTTATGTCCGTTGAGTTATACTAATTTTAGGATTGTTTGTCCAACAAATAAATTAGAACATTTGGATTACAAATTTTTCATTTATGAATTTTAGTTTTGTAAGCCAAATATAATTTTGTGTTTTACTTAAACTAGTAATTTGGAATAATAGAAGTATAAAATGATTCAAAACTCATCTCAAAGATTTGTACATTCAAATATTTACAAATTTCAAGCTTGTAAATTATGCAAACCTTCTAAAACTCATTATTCTAAATAATACAAACATAAATCATATGAATCTACGGGCTTCCCAATTCCAAAGTAATACAAACATAAATCATAAGAATCTAAGGGCTTCCCAATTCCAAAGTAATTTTTAGACTTTAAACCAAAAAAATTTATAAGCGAACTGCCGGTCAACCAGTCAGCTGATGACACATCAGCTGACTGGATTAAATGGTACACGAGTATGCCACATGAAATCGTGTACCGGGTACACGATTTCACTACCCTAAATCTGTCAATACTTTCCCAAAACACCTATTTTTTAAAATACTCTCCTCCAACCCTATTTTTGTCATTATTTATTAAAAAAAATATTATTTAAAAAAAATCGATTTACAAATCCCAAATAAGAGGAAACAATAAAACTATTTCGAATTTAAATTATTATTTTACGAAAAGCAAAATAAAATACACCAAATAAATCAGAAGTAAAACCAATGAAACCCAGAGAAAAATAATCAAATTCAAACAACGGCCAAAATTGCAAGAACAGCAACAAATACAGAGGCCAATGGGTTCAACCGCGTTGCATCGCCAAAATTCGGCAAACCAGTCCTTCCTCCTGGGGTAGACGGTGCCGGAGGAGAGTCTTCGGACGGGGGAGAGTCTTCTGACGGAGGAGAGTCTTCGGAGGGGGGAGAGTGTTCGGATGGGGGAGAATCGTCGGTTGGAGGGGAATCAGCCGGAGGAGAGTCGTCGGTTGGAGGGGAATCAGCCGGAGGAGAGTCAGAGGGAGGAGAGTCCGATGGAGGGGTATCACCGGAGGGAGTGCCGTCACCATTGTCGTAACCTGGATTTAAGAAAACAATCTAATTCACTGACATCGAAAAGAAACTAGAAAAACGATGAAAAGTTTTCCGATGAAGTGATGATACTCACAATCTGAAAGACTCCAGCCCAACACCATCTTCTCACGATTGAAGATAATACGATAACCAGTCATGAAGTTTTCTGCAAGAAAAAGAAAAAACAAGAAAGTCCCCAAGATCATAAGCGCTTTCTTCCAACGTCAAGATGAGAATTTTATCAAATCAGAACTATTTACGAGGCTTTGTCAAACTATAAGAACTAAAGTCTAATTATTGAAATCATAGGGATCCAAATTTGTAATTTAACCAAAAAAAAAAATGTAAAATAGGTTTTGGAGGCCTCACGTCCAATTAGATCAATATCAGTGCTTTTGAGAATGGCCAGACAAGCAGCACGACTACTACCTGAATCCTGGAACCCAAAGAAAGACAAACCCAGATCAACAAAGGCTCAAAAGATTGCAGAAACGTGTGAGATAATAAGCCATAAAAGCCAAAGCTCTCTCTAGTCTTCTCTTATCTAAAATCTGAAAATTACTTCAAATGTTCAGAGTACTCACATCAATAGGAACAACAATAAACAGATCTAAGGGGACAAAATCATCTCCACCCTTCATTGTAAAATTCAGCAACGGACGTTGAACGTCTTTTGAATTTGAACTGAAAATAATCCGGGTATGAATCAAAATCCAGGAATGTGTATCGAAAGAGAATAACTGGTTTCATTATGTATATCACAAGGTACTTACGGAAGTTCGTAGCAGTACTCAAATGGGAAACTAGAATCAAATGTAAAGCGCTTTAAGTCCATCCCTGCATCCATCTGCACAATAATTCTACGTAAAAACCAGAAATCCCATGAAATCATATGACATTTCCCAACAGAAGAAACTGCAGATAGCTTACTTGCTCAGAAATAGTAGAGTAAGCTGGTTCAGTTAGGTACGTAAACGAGGTACCAGAGTCGAAAATTGCAGTAAATGGAACATTGTTGGTTTTGTCTCCCACAATTATCTGATTGAAGGAAACATTGTAGGATTGACTGCCAAAGTGAAGGAGACAATCTAGTTAGAAAAACAAATTTCTCCAAGAGAAATGAAGGTCAGAGATTTTACTTTTTACACAAATTGAATATGGCTAAGTAGTGAAAAGTTCTTACAAGTGGAGCATGGAATTGAAGGGTGTTTCTTTTTGGCCTGCTGGGCCTGTGTCCCCAAAATCGATTCTCCCATAATTATCAAGTCCGAAACACATGGAGAATGAATCTGAGGTAAGCCCTTGGTCTGCTAAGAAGCTTGGAACTGATATCTTTTCCATGCCAAGCCCAATAAGACCATTGGGTGCTGCACTTCTTGCAAATATACCTGTCTGGACCTTGCCGCACCTGCCATGAAGAATTACATTTAGAGACAACAACACAACAAATTGCAGATGCTCTCTATAAGATCATTAAATACCCATCTTTTGCAGCAGTGGTTAAGATACAAAGTCAAATATAATTGGTTGTTTCATCCTATCTTAATTGGAAGGTCATTACAGAAGTTACAAAGTCGAAAATATTTGCTTATTCCATACAAAGTCAAATATTTGATGCAGCAGAACTCACCCAAAAGTAATCTTAGCCTCAACGGGTTTGAGTAGTGAATCATCAGTGGCTAAGTGCAATACGTCCTCTACCAAGTACCCAACCGACGAGGTATTAGCGGATAGGTAATTAATTTCATAAGGACATGTATTTTGGTTTGAAGTGCATTGGTTTGAAAGCTCGCACAAAGAGCTGCTGCAGGGAACAGTTGAGCTCGTTGTTGAATCACTTGGACTATAATGATTCAGCATAAACTGTTGAAAGATAAACAAATAAAGAATCAACCAATTGTTATAACCAGAGCATCAACTTCAAGATTTGCAACGTTGATTTAAATACCTGTCCCCCATCCGATGTGTTCAAATAAGTAAAACAACTGCGGCATTCACATGGTAACCAGAACAAATCGCTTCCCGTGTCCAACGCAACAAAGAAATCTAACGACGGCGTTCCGACCGAAACATTAGCGTAGTACAAACTGAAAACCCCCAAACGGAAAGGAAACAAGACAGAACAATTTAAGCAAAGATAATCAACAAAGAGAAAAATCAGAACTAAACTCATAAACAGAAAAAGAGAGAATAAGAAGCATTACAATCCCAACTCGGGGATGAAGAAGGTATCGTTGCCATAAGCGAACGTCAGCTGCGTATCATCAGCCAATCGCCGACCACGAACAAATCGATCACGGTGGACCATAGTCGCATAATATCCAGGGGTGTGTTTCTCCGGTAAACCTTCAGAGTGAAGAATCCCCTTAACCGAATCCGAAAAACGATGGTGGATGCTGAACTTAAACGAAGATGCGTCACCGCTTCTCAGGCCGCCGGCGAGAAGGAAAATAGAAAGAACCAGTAACATTTGAGCGCCGGAAGTGAACGTCCAGGCCATGGACGCCGATTGGAGTATTGAGAAAAGTTCCGGTGAGAAATCCGGGAAAGTGAGGAAGACATGAACGGAACTAAGAGTATAAATAGAATCGGAAGGGAGAAGAAAGTTTGACGGATTCAAGGAGGAAGAACATGAGATGAGAGAGAGAGAGAGAGAGGGGCGTTGAAGTTCAGAAGAAGATGAAATTGTGGACTTTGCTGTCCGAAGTCAAACATTTCTCTTCACGACGGGAAGGATATTTTTTTTAATGTGAATATTTTTTTTCCTCTTTTTTTTTTAAAAAAAAAAAAAAACAAACTTTTTTTCTTTCTTTTTGTAATTTACGATAGATGGTCCATCAAGAGCCTATAAATCAAACAAGTGGCCCGGAAGTTTTATAATTCTTAAAAACTGCCCAAACGTCATTCATATTGAAAATTTCAATTCTTAAGGAGTTATTTGAGATTTTCGTACGGGTGCCTTTAAACTTTTTTATAAAAACTAGTTTGTTAGAGAAGTGAATCATGAAAGAGACCCTCTCATCAAACCTAGACTTCAAAGTTGATAGAATGAATACTATGTCATTTTGGGTTACATTCTTGTTGACAATTTGGCTTGGATTTTTAAACCATTTGAAAAGTAGATAACAAAAAAGAAATTTGAAGGTAGAAATAGTATCTTTAAACTTAATTTGTAAAAACAAAATGGTACCAAACGGGACCTTAATGATACAGTTTTTTTTATGGATTAGAAAGTTTAATAGTAGCATAACAATCAAGATTTTAAAATCAAATATAAATCCAGCCTGTGCAAATGTTTTAATCGCTTATACTTAAAATAAAATTAAGGACCAAATCTTTTGAATCTACTAATGTGATAGATTGATAAAAAAAAAATTAAAAATTGACATGAAAATTAAAAAATAAATCTAAAAATATTATAAAATAATAATAATGAAGATTTTAAAACCAAGAATAAATTAAAGTTGATTAATAATGATTTAATTTCTATGATGAAAATAAAATTATCTCATATATTTATATATCCATAAAATTTAAAGAAAAATATTTATACATTATTATGTATTAAATAAAATAAATATTTGAATATTTTTAAGAATAATACATAATTGTTTACTTAATAGATTTATTGGTAGTTTTTTTATTATTATTATTATAACAATTTGTGAATATATAGATGTCATCCAATTAGATAAAATTATTCAAATTGTGAAAGAAATTCAATTATAAGACAAGGGTTGCTTGCATGGATAGACATTATATAATAAATATTAGAGTTTATATAACAAGTGAAAACTAATTGCAAATATAGAGTTTTTATAATGCAGATTTAGGCCAAGAAGTCTAAAAAGACGAAAATGGACATCACGGTCTGGCCCATTTTAAAGAGAAACCCTATTTCGACAATCATCCTTCTTCCACGGGTCTAGCCCATTTTCAAGCCCTACCATCCATTGAAATCGAGGAAGACAAATGACAGTAAGCAGTTCTTCTTCTTCCCTTGATTTCTCTCCGACCGTGCGATTCTTCCTCCTTCATTCGATTTTGCTCCAAAATTCAAAAGGTACGTCTCTTTTTCTTCATTTCTTCGTCTATTCTTCCTTGTATCTTTGCCTCTTCTTCCTCGTCTCTTCGTCTCTTCATCACTAATAGCAACTTTGAAATCATAGGGCATCATTCTTCTTCCATTGATAGTAATAATTTTGATTCTTCCCAAAATGATATTTGCTGATATTTGTTGATATATTGTTGATATGTTGTTGATATTTTGTTAATAGTTCATTGGTTTCCTTCAAATTCGTGCTACATGCATTCTCCATATTTTTTTAGGTATTTCATTCACTGTTTTATTATGGGTCACTGTGACAATATTTACTAATATTTGTTGATATGTTGTTGATATTGTTGGGGTTGATGACCTAAAGTCTCGTGTCTTGTAGTTTGTAAACAGTATATACGAACACTTGTGATTGTTAATATATGATATTTACTTCACATCTTGTTGTTTTGCTCGGTTATTTGTTTTATTTGCTTTACCACAAACCAATAAACATAAAATCTCTGTTATCTGTATGACTCAAGCATGTATGTGGTGACATACAAGTAGATCATGTCTTGAGTGATAACCAAAATGGTCTATAGTATATGGATAAAGGAGGGAAACCTTATCCTGGTAACGTTACGGACGCGGCCCGCTTTATGGAATTGTGACAAGTGTTGTGACTTGTCGCAGATGGTCTAATCCTGATCATTCGTGTTGGGGACATGTGAACGGTGGCGTCCTATACAAAGAGTTTGTATAAGACCTGACCACGAAGTGTTAACGTCTCGTTATATAACACCGTTCATGACAGAGTCTTCACTTCACTAGGATGATCATAGGTAACATGACCTCAATCCTGAGTGAGTTGGGAACTTCTGCCATTGAGGGCGGTCCTTTAATTTGTATGGGTGCGAGTGGCCAGATCACTTATTCAAACCTACTATTTTCGGGGATTCGTCTGATATAGGAGCTGGGAACTCAGCTACACAAGATGAAATTCACTCCTTCCCCAAGGCAATGGTAAGTAGATAGATGGCTCCCTTAAGGGCTAATTCCGGGACTTGAACGATGTGGCGCCACACACATTCTCTTGGTCCGAGAGGTGTTCACACATAGTTAGATTATGTTGTATTGTTCATTAGAGGAATCAGTAGTACTTAAGGAGTGAGATGTAACTATAGGGACAAAACGGTAAATTGGCCCAGTTGTACTTACGAGCATCTGTGAAAGATCATCGTACTCATGATTGGTTATATCCGATGGACACAGAAATATATCTGTGGTAAGAAGAGTTCAGTTGTTGGTCTTTAGTGGAATCACTGAGAGTTAACGGATGGTGGATCTCGTGGCTAAAGAGTTTAGTCAGTTATTCACATACCATTGGAGCTTCGAACCATATGTTCATTAGGTCACCTGGATAGCATGGATAAAATCAAGAACCAGTGTTTGGATTAATTTAAAGTGTTCAAATTGACAAGAGGAAGTTCAATTATATATGATATAATTGGACTGGTTAATTATATATGATATAATTGGCTAAATGTATGAGATACATTATTTTAGAGGAAATTAGATATAAATATGATTTATATCAAGTAGATGAGAAAATACTATAGTAGATATATGATATCAAACTATAGGATATAAATATAATATGATTATATTTATTAATTAAATTAATTGATTAATTATTTGATAATTAACGGATTTATCCACGTTCGGACGTGGGAAGTAGGCTGCGATGGTTATGGTAACCGGCGAATTAAAACAATGAAAATCGTTTTCATTTTATTTAATCGTGCATTCGTATTATCGCGCGCCCAAAAGAATCCGTGAAAGCGATCGCAAGAGCCTATACGATAGAAGCTTGCCCGTCTAAATGATCGTCTACCTCACTTGTTCTCTAAACGATCGTATACGTTTTTCCTAAACGATTGTTCAGTTTTTCCTACACAATCGTGTAGCTCTACTAAACGATAAGCAATTCCGCTATACGTAGCAGAGTTTCATCTCCCACTTGCTTATCGTCTACACAACGTGTTCTCCTCCATCCTCTACCAAACTCACCAAAGCCCACTCTTTGGGTTTTTTACGCCGAAGATACTCGAGTTTCTCTTGTGATGCTGTCATCCCCGCTGCATTATTCTTGTACGGTCTGATCTTGCTATTGCAGTCGACATACTCACCGGGTGCTGGTAGATCGGTGGGAGGTTTTCCGCTGCTTAAGGTTCAGACATACGAAGAGAATCTTCATCTAGTATGAACCTTTTTCCTTGTTAATTATTGTATTCTGAGCATGCTGATAATGAGTTTTATATGCATAACTGTTTGTGTTGAATGTATGTCGTTTATATTTCGGTCACTGTGAAATCGGAGCGATCTAAACCCGTTCATGAAACTCTCAATATCAAATCCTTCAGATATTTCATGCACTGTTTATTATATGTTGTTCGATTTTATTACTGTCGATTCTTCTTGCTAAAATAAGTGTGACTAGGTTTTATTTTAATATTAAATGATATTTGTTTGTTGATAGTTTGTTGATACTTTGTTGGCAGTAGTGACAGTAGTGATTTCGATTCTATTGCTGCTGATTGTAATAAAAATATATTGATAGTTAGTTGATGGATTTATCTTTGTTTCCCATATTGTGATTATTTTCTGGTTGTTTATTTATGCTAACATTTTTATAGCTACTATTAGTGATACTCTTTTATTGCTATCACTAATAGATCTATAGCACTAATAATATCTATCACTGATAGTATCATTAAGAGTATATAATATTAGAAGGATATCAATGACAGCATCTTTGAGTGATATCCCTAATAGGCTACTATCAATGATATGAATATAATGTTTTCCTAAAGTAATATTGTTGTTGTTTGTTTTTAGTATAAATGGAGAAAGGAAAGAGAAAATTATTAGAAGGATCAACATCATCCAGAAAAAAGCTCAAGGTCCACAATCTAATGATATTATATAAATTTATATATATTTATGGTTGCTTTTTTCTTATATTTATATTGTTATATAAACAGGAAAAGGTATTAATTGTTCCAGAAAGTGAATGGACAAACCCATTAAAAGTCAGCCCCTTCATAACTTTAGAAGTCCTATCCAACATAGGAAAATTAGATGAGCTATCACTCCAACAATTTAGGGAAGGTCCTTTTGGGCACTTCTTAGATATGAAAATGAAAAGGGTGCTCATCCAACTCATATCACACCTGATTAGAAGACAATGCACAATACGAAACAAAATGTCTTGGCCTTTATTCTAGAAGGACATATTTCAAATTTGGTCTAGAGGAGTTTTGTTTAATAATAGGTTTAAATCATGATGATTACCCTATAGATGGTATCTATAGTAAAAAAGAATCAATGGATAACACAATTAGGAACTTTTTTTTTCAGGACAAATACAAAAATTATAAGGAGAGAACTTCAACCTACTTTTGATTTGTTAGGTTCTTATGCCAATATATCCATTGATGTAAACTTAAACACTTGTATTTTTTTTTTAGAAAGCTTTCTAATTCCTACACAAAGACATAACAAAGTAAGTTGGAAGCATTTAAAAATGGATGATGAAGAAAAGTTTATATCTTATCCATGGAGCAGGGTGTCCTCTTAACTGATTGTAGAGTTTTTTAGGAAGAGTGTCATCAATAAGCCATCTTCAATTTTCCTCCAAGGATTTTCACTCGCTTTGGTATATTGGGCTTTCGAGATTATACCAAGATTATCCAACCTTACTATTGGATTTTCATGAAGAATAAGAAGTGATGGACCTAGAATTATGGGAATCTCAATAACCTGATGATTGGCAACATATCAATAGCAATATTTTCAAAGCCATTGGTGTAAGTCTTTTATCATTATTATTTCCTTTATTTATATATTTTTAACATGCTATCAAATGATAGAAACTATCACTGAAATATTAATGACAACTTTTATCACTGATAACTAACTAATGACATAAAAAATACAACTGATTTCAAGTTATCAGTGATAGCTTTTATCACTAATTTTGAGCGATCGTGATAGCTTCTATCATTGATAGAATGTTATCATAGATAGAAACAATCAGTAACAGTTTGAAATTAGTGATACTCACTAATTTTAAGCTATCGTGATAGCTTCTATCATTGATAGAATTTTATCATAGATAGAAACAATCAGTGACAGTTTGAAATTAGTGATAGTATCACTAACATATTTATTAAACTTTTAGTTTACTATTGCTTCATTGGTTCCAACTGAACAAGAATTACAATCAAACTACTATGGGCATTTTGCGAAGCTGACCAAAGGAGATGGAGATTGAAAAGGAAAAGGAAAAAGAAGGGAAACAAACATCAATTGGAAGAAAAATAGCATCACTACAAGAAGGAATTGAAGAACTAAAAAAAGGATAAGAAGACATTAAGAAGGAAGGAGATCCTTGATATATTGGACCACATAAAAGAAGCTATCAGTGATCAACTTTCACAAAAAGAAAAAGGTGGTGAAAAGTAATCTCAAGAATCTCTTGAGAAGATCAAAGAGTCATCATCTAGTTTGAAGTTTTTAGATGCAAGTTTTGAACTTATAGTTTTGAATCTCTTGAGGTAAAAAAAACAAATTTTACCTCTTTGCCTCTGAAATCTATAAATGATATATGCATGCAAACTGAAGCTGAAACTACTAAGAAGAATGAGGCTCAAGAAAGGGTGCTCAAGAAATTAAGGACAAGCAGGCTGAAGAGAATGACCAGTAGAAAACAATTACAAGATGAGGAGAAAGATCTTGAAGATGAAGAGAAAAACCAAGAAGAAAAAATAATAAAGATAAAGGAGAGGAAGAGAACGTAGATAAAGAACATATAACCAAAAAGAAGGTAAGTATTGATCGATTGATATTTTTAAGTATAGGATTAGTCTGCTATTAGTGATATCTGACATCACTAGTAGCATACTATCAATGATAGTATAAATGATAGGAGCTTTATTTACTTTACTGATAGCATATTGATAGATGTCATGTTATTTTTTATTCCATGATTTCAGGTTGTTGAAAAGACTTTTAAAAAGAGTCCAAAAAAAATATAGACCAAAGGTTGCAATTGAAAATATGGATGAGCTTGTTATTGAGAAGAGACCGAAGAGACGAGCAAAACCAACCAAGAAAATTTTGAAGAATGCAAAAAATCTAAAAAAAAGACAAAAAGACAAAAAGAACGTCTCTCCGAGCGTATCTCTAAGGTGTCTCCCAAGGTGTCTCCAAGTAAAGCTACAAGGCATTCTCTAAGGCGAAAGGATGACACTTCAAGCTTTGATCTCATCACTAATTCCTGTTTCTTTGACAATAGATAGACTTTTTTTTTTTTTCAATAGATAGGCTTTTGTTTGACGATGATTGTTATGCCTATGATTTTCTGGAAATAAGATTTTTATTTTACAAGATATTTTTATTTCAAAATTCTTATGAATCTTTCAGAAATGAGATTAATATAGTTGCAACTTTCAATTTATTTCAGTGTTCTTCAACAGATTGTTCAGTGTTCTTCAACAGGTTGTTCGGTTGTTCAAACTTTAAACATAACTACAAAGCTTCTATCACTTATAGTATGGTATCAATAATAAACATGCTATCAATGATAGAAGCTGTCATTGATAGCTTTTCTATATCATTAATGCCAAAATGCTTATCTTTTAGTATAGTTACTTTTGTTGAAATAATTTCTTGGCGAGAGAATACGTTTGTTTCATTTTGGATATTTTGATAGTTAAAATGGATAAAATAAATTCTTCACTTCAAAAATTAAACACTTGAGATCAGTTATAGAAGGTATCACTTACAATATGATATCATTGATAGAAGCTATCACTGATAGCTTGATGTCAGTATAGAGATATATCACAAGTTTCTTTCTTTCCTATGGCTAAAGCAAAACGAAAGCATCATAAACAAAAACATCATATTGGCTAAAGAATATAGATATATCAACAACGAAGTCTATTTCATTAGTAAGAAAATAAATAGATGACGAACATCAGTAACAAGTTGTCTCACTATCTAATGGATAAATTGATGACAAACATTAGTAACAAGTTGTCTCGCTATCTAATGAATAAATTGATGACAAGCATCAACTACTATCTAATGGATAAATTGATGAAAAACATGAACTGTCTCACTATCATTGATAAATTGATGACAAACATCAGTAACAAAACAAGCTTCTTTATTAAATAATTGGTGGCAATTTGCATGTCCTACAATTATGGTCACAATGATGGCATCAATTGCACTTTGAGCTGCTTTTCTTTTCACCAATTGACAATTTTTTTTTTTTTTTTATGGTCGCCCAACTGGTTGTTTAACAATTGTAGGCAACACATTCACACCAACATCAACAGGTCTCTAGTCAAAATGATTTCCAATAGGATAAATTGATCCTTTGTAGGTTGATAATAGTATAGTGGAAAAATAATAGTCCCACACAAAAGCATATATATCTAATTTAGCCCACGAATAACAGCATAAGCATGAGCACATGGAATTTACACAAAATCCTAAACACGACAACTGCACGATTTAGAGGCCAAAATTACCACAAAATGATTGTCTCCATCAACTACTTTATATTCTTTATTGTTAATAGGATCAACCTGAAAAATAAAATAATCAACAAAATGTAATCAACTAGGTGAGCTAATGGCATGTCACTGAAAACTAAAATATAAATGAAAATGTAAGTGATACTATCCCTACTTGATGAAATGTTTTCAAGTTATCAGTGAAAACAAAAATATCAGTGATTTCAAGCTATCAGTGATTTCTTCTATCACTGATAATATGTTATCAATGACAAAAGCTATCACTGATAAATTGAAATTAGTGATATCTTCTATTGTCTAAGGTATTTGTACTCTAAAGCTTCTTGACTAACTATGTTGCTCTTGCAACTCAGACCCCGCCCAAGTAGTCAAAACGGTCTTCATGGATAATGTGATTGACTTTTTTCATAAAACTAATTTTGAAGTATTTCTCTGATGGAATCAAGTAATGATGCAACAGGAAACTCCGAAGGCTCTTTCAAAATATTATTCAAGCACTTTGAAATATTTCTAGTCATCATATTATATCTTCTTCTCTTAGAACGTGCACATGCCCACTTCTCAAAACCAACTTTACCGAGATATTCCTGAATAGTAGGATATATCAATTCCATCCATTTCATATAAAACTCGAACTTAACAATTGTATAAGATTTTGCACAGCTATAATATATGTCATCAATTAAAGAATTCTTATAAGTCAACTTTGTATTTTGCAAAAGGTGCCGTAGACAAACACAATACTCAACATTTAGAAAAACATTCATAACACCTTTTGGAATGCTAAAATGGTGATTGAAAATAATGACTAATCCTTCTCGTTCACCAAAACTTTTCTTTAGATTCTCAAAAAACCATCTCTATGATGCATCATTTTCAGAGTAAACAATACTAAAAGTAAGAGGAAAAATTTGATTGTTACCGTCAACTGTTGAAACCGTCAAAAGTCCCAACATATTTACATTTCAAGAACGTGCCATCAACCAGTATATTAGGTTTACAATGCTTCCAACCCTCAATTGACACTCCAATAACCATATAACAATACTTAAAATGCCCATTTATGTCAGCTTCATGATGAGTGAATGTACCTAAAATAAGGTAACATAATAATAAACAAGTAAGCCAAATTACAAAGATATATAATTGATTGATACCTATCAATAATAGCTTATATCACTGGTTGGGGTCTATCATCAATAGCTTCCATCATTTCATGTTATCAATGATGGAAGCTATCAGCAATAGACTTCTACCAATGATAGAAGCTATCACTGATACATCATACAAGTCGTTAATAAGTCGGAAACAAGAAAATAAACATAGATTCCTTTTTTCTAACTTCATCAAAAACTTTGGAATCAAAGCATATGATTCACGTGCATCGCTTTTCAAAGACTTACTTATTTGCCTTTTTACCCTCCATGCTTTATAGTAGCTAATATTTACTCCAAATTCTTACGGACTTTATTTACAATATCACTAGGAGTTGAGGTATGAGAAGAACTAAATTTAAAATCATTTTATAAAAAATTAACTATTAAGGCCGAGGTAGCTTGCCTATGAGAAGTTTGAATACTTTTTATAGAATAATCATGAATATTAATAAACTTCCTAAGCATCCACAAAACACTGCGCTTGTAACGGGATGCCCTCACATAACATTGACAACCATCTTGAACACATCGAAATATAATTGCTCTTGAATTTGACGTTACAGTCTTAAATTCAAAATTCTTTTTGACTGCTATCAAGTAAATATAATTTGATAAAATCTCTTTACTAGGAAACACATCATTTTCTTTCAAATCACGAGCAATATGTATATCCATAATCACTTAAAAATTGCCATCCTCAATCATAGGCATAGAAGAAGGAATAACAGATAAATAATTCTCAGCTCTACTAGAAGCTCCAAATGATGGCGATTTCCACTAGAAACAACATTAGAAGACAATTCCAAACATGAACTAGTAACATGAGCAACCAAAGGATGTCTTGTATTGTGTTCCTTTAACTAAACCCAAAAACCAAGTTACATCCTTAGCTTCACGAATTTGAACTACATTTTGAACCTCATTTATAAAAAAATCTAATAAAATTGAAAGTTCTATAGAAGAAGTAGATGCATTCAAACAAATCACCTTCACTAGTAAACCCATAAAATCTTCAAAAACCATTGTATCATCTACTAAAACTCCAATAGATTTGTAATTAACATAACAGTATTTTTCATTCCATATTCCACTATGAAAAACAACTATTAGAATAACCATGTTTTAAAATTCTTGCAAAAGTAAAATAAAAACTCTTGAATAACAATATCAATAGGTTCTTGAATAATAATATCAATAGGTTCTAATATCTATCAAAAGCAAATATAAACCTATCACTATCACTGATACCCGTCTAGGCAGGTCTTTCAATAGATATCAATAAGAAACAATAAACACATAAAAAATGATAGCAGCCACATATATTCTATAAGTGATAGTCACTATCAAAGATAGCTGACTGCTATCTTCCAATTGATGACAGTAGATTCTAAACTCTAAGTTAATACAATGAAAATTGCAAAAAATCATAAATGATAAACAAAAAGACAAGGTAGTCCTAATATCAAACGTCAAAATAGATATGTTTCTAGAAATATTATACAATTTAAAAGAAAATATCAAAGAAAAGAGTCAAGAACGCAAACCTCAAATAATTAAAGAAAAGAATGAAGAATGTAAGTCCTAACTTAATTAATCGATCAAAACTTAAAATATAAAAAATAAAAAAAAATAAAAAAAATAAAAAAACTGAACAGTGGAATGAAGAAAGCAAAACTGAATGAAAGCACAACAAACTCTTCTCACAATCCACTATGTTATCAATGAGCTTAAGAAATCATTAGGTTCTGAGAAAAAAAAAAAGAAACAAAAGAGTAAATGAGCTGAAGAAATTGAAAAACAAAATGAGAAAAAAGAACACTTAAAGTAAACAACTCACAGTCGAAGATTCAATAAGGAAAATGAAAGTGAATGCACGAATTGAATCGAAGAGCTTTATGCTTTCGAAAGAGAGAGCTTCGAAATTTTGAATTCGTCAAACGTTTCTACACCTGAAACAAAGACATGCCCTTGAAAACAATGAAATCAAAAATGTAAAAAGGAAAGTTAATAAAGGGAAAGAGATGGTAAATTTGGAATATTTAAAAAACTAATACCTTGATCGGTCAATTATATTAGCAAATATTCAGAACGTGGAATATAGGAAAGTTTTTTTCCATGTTTGTATTATTTAATACAAATTTTCATAAGATAAATTGGGATGATTCATTTTTAAAATTTAAACCTATGAATATAACTCATAACCTATTTGTACTAAAGAGATAATAACCTCTAATTTAAATATTGTCTCCAAGTTAAAAATATTTATTTATTATTTTTATTTGAATGATTTAATATTCCTTAATTTCAAACATTTTCTTAAACTAAAAACATATATTTAAAAAAAAAAATTGTGATACTTTACCCCAAAAAAAATCACAATGATCCTTCTCACTTAAAAAAAAAAAAATCTCTTTTTAGAGATAGTTGTCCTGAGTTAATTTATTTGATTATCTTCTTATTTTCAAATTGTGATTTAAACCATTTTTTAAAAATTGTGATAATCTTTTCTTATTTAAAAAAATTATTAAAGGACTTGTTTACCCTACTAATTAGTTTTAAACCTTAACCTAAACAAAGATTTTTTTTTCCTAACTTATACAAATTTCAGGATAATTATCTCTTGCTAATTATTTAGACTTAATTATAATCCTTCCTTATTTAAAAAAAACTATGGAATGATTTGATTGCACTAATATTTTTCTATATATTATTTATTTTGAATTAAATGATTTGATTATTTTCTTAATTTTAAATTTTAATATAAACAAAAAATATTGTTTTGTTTATCTTTGTATAAAAAGATTTATTCGTTGAAAAAAAAATTATAAGAATATTATTTGATTGTGCTCCAAGTTCTTTTTCAAATTTTAATTTAAACCAAAATATTGTCATTAGACATAAACTCAAACCTATTCTCTTTTGTAGATTTGCAACGATCGCCGATTTATTTAGAACTTTTTTTTTTTTCAAAAGTATAAAAATATGAATTAATGTGTAATTACAATAAAATTGAAAAGAGATAATAATTAAAAAAAACATGAAAATTAATAAATTATTAACCCCTTAAACTCATTGGTGTGCATTTATAAATTTTAAAAAGTGAAAAAAATATAAAAACATAGACAGTCATTTTAAATTTATATTTTTTATCTAAAACTATTATTAACCCCTATTAATTTTATCTAAAACTAAAAACATTTCTTTTTTATATTAATTTTATATTTTTTTTACCTTTCCCTATAACTTGAAAGCCAAAATAAATAGGGAAATACTTTATTTTAATTTGATTTTATAAAATTAATTTAGATATCTGATTTTGCCTGAATTTTAGAAAATTTGAGATTCTTTTTAAATTTTAGATAAAATTAGAGAGTGATATGTATATTGTAACGTTAATTATAGATCAAATGAGTATTTTTTTTTTTTAACTTCCTTTAACGTGAAAGGTAGATTTTTTTTTTTTCCAAATCTATAATCTTTTAATGTGAAAGCCAAAATAAATAGGAAAAACTTTTAATTTAATTTTATTTTTACCAAATTACTTTAGATGTGTGATTTTGTCTTAATTTTAGAAAAGTTGAGATTCTTTTAAATTTTAGATAAAATGAGAGTGTGAGATTATTTTTTGTGTGACGTGAATTATTTATCAAATGAGAATTTATTTATTTTCTTTAAAGTTTAAACTTCTTTTAACTTGAAGATACAGGTAGACCTTTTTTTTTTTTTTTTACCAAATCTATACTCATTTAATATGAAAGCCAAAATAAATAGGGAAAGATTTTATTTTAATTTGAATTTTTAGATCATATGAGAGTTTTTTTTTCTCTAAATTCTTGAATATATAGGTAGAGTTTTTTTTTTTTTTTTTTTTTTTTCAAATCTGTACTCATTTAAGTGAAAGCCAAAATAAATAGGGAAAGATTTCTTTTTAAAAAATCCTTCAATGTGAATGTACAAATAGTTTTTTTAAATTTTATTTAATGATTTAAATGTAAAATTACAACATATAATTCTATAACCAATCTCTAAAATGAGGAAAGGGGAAAACAAAATATTTCCCCCCACAGTCACTTTTAGATAGTATAGATGAAATTTGACGGGCTTAAATAATCCTTTTTTTACCCAGACCATGGATTATTTTTTTTCTTTTCTCTCTTGTTTTACATTGCACTATTGTTCAAGTTTTAACTAACTTTCAAGTTTTTTACTTTGGTTACCGGTCACTTTCTCACTCTTATACTCTACACTTGGTTCATTTGCCATCTGGAAAAAAAATTATTTGTTGCCACTAGCCGTTACACATTATCGTAGGAAGAAGAAACAATTTAGTTTGTTATCGTTTAAAAGCAAAAACAAGGAAGGGAATGTTGTCATTGCCAGAGATGAAATACATAAAAATGATCTAAAGAACGAATACAAAAGAAAGAAGAGAGAGATTTAGAAAGAAAAATTGGAAGAAAAGGAAATTAAAAAAAAAAAGTTTGAAAAGGGTTACAAAACCTTATTGTAACAAACAATGTCAATCAACATTTTAGCCCAATTTCTTAGGCAAGTTATTTGTATAGGAAATACAACGAGAAGATTTATGAAGAATTATTCGTTCCATTTTTTTCCCCATTTGATTGTTTTGTTTATAGTTAGTTTTCTCATTATGGTTAGGCGTGGTTAGGGCTTCTTTATTCTTTCCTTATCTTTTCCTTTTTAGGTTTTTTATGGTTGTTTTATAAGAAAACATCCTTTGTAATTCATAATCATCTATCGTGAAAATATGCTTTGATTGAAACCTTAACCCAATGTTCTTCACTTTAGCATCATGTAAGTTCATGTCATGAAGCGTATCTTTGACATATTTCTTTATATGAATGTTCCCGAGGGAGATCTTGCTATTTCTAGGCTATTTTTCAATCCCAAATCTTTGACAAAAAAAGGCCTTCTGATCATCTACATATACTAGAAGGTAAAGCTAGATGTCATCAACATGTTTTGCAAAAAGGCAATTGTCATTGAGATTATGAGATAATCCATAGGATGTCAACACATGAATCAGTTCATTGTTCCATTGTTGAGAGGCTTGTTTCAATCCATAGAGGGGTCTCTTGAATTTATAAACTTGATTGGGAGCAAGTTGGTGCGGGGTGGCTTCATGTAAAGTTTTTACTGAATGTGCCCATGTAGGAATTTATGGTTCATATCTAGATGAAAGGTAGGTCATTACTGAACAGTTGCAATAACAATTAAGATTCTCATATTCTCATAGTGACAAGCTTCACAACTGGAGAAAAAAGGTCTGTGTAGTCTTCTTTTCTTTCTGGTTGTAGCCTTTATCTAATAACCTAGTTTTGTACCTCTCAATTTCACCTCAAAATTTCTTTTAATTTTAAAGACCCATTTGAAGCTTATAGCCTTTTTTAACTTTTGGCAATGAGGTTAACACCCATGTTTGGTTTTTCAAGAGCTTCAATCTCTTAATTCATAGCTACTATCCACTTGGGATCATTTCGAGTCTCGTGGCTCATATCCCCTTGGGATCATTCCGAGTCTTGTGGAAGAACCTGAATCAGTGTCAAGTTTGGCCATAAAGACATGGTATGAGTGATTAAATTTAGGACTTTATTTGGTATGGTTAGTGTTTTAGAGGAAATAACAAAGTCATTAAGGTGAGATGGGAGTCAAGTTTGTCTTCTAGGGAATCTGCTTAAGGATGCAATGTCACATACATGATCAATTCCATGACTGTTAAAATTAACATCTGAGTCAAAGTCAAAACGTAAAATTGCTTCTAATCTAAATGGTCAAAGACTGGCTCATGATCAATGTTATAATTCTCATATGCTAATGTATCTGTCGTATTAACAAGTAAATAATTTGGAAATTCTCTCTCTCCTCATCCTTTAGATCAAATAACTGGTCAAAATAACTCTCTTGTCAAGATCATGAAGTTTATATACGTTTTGTCTAACTAGATATCCTAGAAAAACACACATGAACCCTTGGGTCAAATTTTTCCTCGGGTCAAGTTTTGTTATCCTCGATTGTAGGTTGGTTGCATGGCTCAAGCACCCAAAACTTTGAGGGAACTTCCCATTTTAAGACTGTAGAGGCTTTGAAGTTGATCAAATAAGTAGTTGTCCGGATGCATTCACCCAAAATAGAATACGAAGTGAGGCATGTGTCTTTAAAGCTCTTGCTAAGTTCAGTAGATGTCTATGTTTTCTCTTAGCAATTCTATTTTGCCGTGGAGTATGTGGATTACCCTTTTGATGAAATGTTTCATTGTTTCTCAAGAGAGAATTCATGTCATGGTTCACGAACTCAATCCCATTATAACTTTTTAGCACTTTTATCTATCTGTGAAACTGAGTATTGATGAGAGTAAAGAATTCTTTGAGAGTTTTCTGGACCTGAGTTTTTTCATGGAGCAAATAAGTCCATGTACATGTAGGGATAGGGTTGGCAAAATTTTTCGTGGAGTCGGGTCTCTATGGGGCCAAATCAGGGACCTCTTTAGGGTCCCCCAACCGGGGACAGGGTGAGAATGGGGAGGGTATCCTCTTTAAATATTTTTTCTATATATATATAAGGTGTTTAAATTTTTACATTTAGCCTAGTTTTAAATTTAGTTGAATCTAAATCCAACTAAAGTGTCCAAGCCCAAACCAAAGAGAATTTTAGGAAAGAATTTTTTTTTTAAAAAAAAAAGTCCACACGGGAAAACAAAAGGAAAAATGGGGAATGGGTCCTCGCGAGGATCCGTTTCCCCGATAGGGAATCCCCCTTCAAATGGCCAGAATGGGGGTAAAATCCCCCATCGGGGACGGAAAACCCTCTCCTCCCTGCCCTGGCCCTGTTGTCAACCCTACCTAGAGAAGTCATCAACAATTGTGAGGAAATAATGAGCCATCAACTAGGATTTGACTTTGTATGGACCCCATAAATCAATGTGTATTTGGTCAAAAGATTTTTCAACTTTTGTAATTCTTTCGGGAAAGTTAATCTATACTGCTTAAACATAGGACAACCATTACAAACATAATTCTTAGGAGTTTGAATGTTTAATTCCTTAATATGAGCAAGATGATTAAAAGAACAGTGTGTCATTCTAGCAAGCCATAACAAACACTCTCATTACATTCAAAATTTCTAACATTTCCAAAAAAACAAAGTTTGAAATTGTTTATCCATAGTCATGTTATTTCAAAAAAGTTGTATTTTTTTCCTTAGTAACCCCAAAATTGTTTCCATCAATCTTATATAAGTCCTGATCAAGTCTCCCAATGGCTATAAACATATTCTCTTGGTCCTGAAATAGACGTCCAGAGGGTAAAAGACTACTCTACTACTATTCTTAGTCATCTTACTAACAGATAGCAAGTCCTACCTAAACTTAGGTATGAACAATACTTTCTTTAAAACAATATTATCATGCAATTGTATTGACTCTGTGTGTAACATAGACAAAGGCATTATTGGATAGGTAAACAGGACTTGGATTTTTAAGTGTTTCAGATTTCATCAGGGTTTCAAAGCAAGGAGTCATATTATTGATTCCTCCAATATCAATAACCCATTCATTATCAGGGAAAGAATTAATACCTGAAAAATTTACAAATGTAGTGTGAACAAAGTTGGTATCTATGCTCCATTTTCCTTTCATCGGCTTCTGCATTTCTTACTGTATAGTGTTCATCATCCTTCCAATACTTTCAAGGCTAATATTTCTTTCTGAATCCTCATCAAATTAAATGTTTAGATTACCGTCATCAGTAGCTGACGTTTGGCCTACAATTCTGTTGCCTTCTTTGCTCGTTGTTACTTTGTTCCATGGCTTGATCTCAGGTTTAGAATTATCCTTTAGTCCTTTATACCAGTCAGGATATCCAATGATCTTAAAGCAACCATCTTAAAAATGTCCAGGAGCTTTGCAAAAAGTACGAAACTTACTTGGATCTTCCTTTGTATGCTTTCTACCTATTGGGGTTGATGCCCTAAAGTCTTGTGTCCTGTAATTTGTAAACAGTATGTACGAACGCTTGTATTGTTAATATATGATATTTACTTCACATCTTGTATTTTTGCTTAGTTATTTTTTTTATTTGTTTTACCATAAACCAATAAACATAAAATCCATAAACCAATAAACATACAAGTGGATCATGTCTTGAGTGATAACCAAAATGGACTATAGTATATGGACAAAGAAGGGAAACCTTATCCTGGTAACGTTACGGACGCGCCCCGCTTTATGGAATGGTTACAAGTGTTATGACTTATCACAGATGGTCTAATCCTAATCATTCCTGTTGGGGACATGCGAGCGGGGGCATCCTATACAAAGAGTTTGTATAAGACCTGACCACGAAGTGTTAACGTCTCGTTATATAACACCGTTCATGACAGAGACTTCACTTCACTAGGATGATCATAGGTAACATGACCTCAATCCTGAGTGAGTTGGGAACTTCTGCCATTGAGGGCGGTTCTTTGATTTGTATGGGTGCGAGTGGCCAGGTCACCGATTCAAACCTACCATTTTGGGGACTCGTCTGATTTGGGAGCTGGGAACTCAGCTACACAAGATGAAATTTACTCCATCCCCGAGGTAGGGGTAAGTAGATAGATGGCTCCCTTAAGGGCTGATTTCGGAGCTTGAACAATGTGGCGCCACACATCTTCTCTTGGCTCGAGAGGTGTTCACACATAGTTGGACTATGTTGTATTGTTCATTAGAGAAATCGGTGGTACTTAATGAGTGAGATGTAACTATAGAGGCATAACGGTAATTTGGCTCAACTATACTTACGAGCATCTGTGAAGGGTCATCGTACTCATGATTGGTTATATCCGATGGACACATAAATATATCTATGGTAAGAAGAGTTCAGTTGTTGGTCTTTAATGGAATGTCAGACAGTTAACGAATGGTGGATCTCGTGGCTAAAGAGTTTAATTAACAACACGTACCGTTGGAGCTTCGAGCCACGGGTCCATTAGGTCCCCTGGGTAGCTTAGATAAAGTCGAGAACCAGTATTTGGGTTAATTTGAAATGTTCAAATTGACAAGAGGAAGTTCGATTATATATGATATAATTGGATTGGTTAATATAATTGGCTAAATGTATGAGATACATTATATTGGAGGAAATTAGATATAAATATGATTTTTATCAAGAAGAGGAGAAAATACTATAGTAGATATGTGATATCAAACTATAGGATATAAATATAATATGATTATATTTATTTATTAATTAATTGGTTAATTAGATAATTATGCCAAAAATTACGTTTGGACGTGGGTTAGTGGGAAACTGTCAGTTATTGTAACTGATGAAATAAAAATGAAATCGTTTCATTTTGAATCGTCATCCCAAAGAAAAGAAAGAAGGCGCGCGTTGGTAGAATTCTAAGCGATCGTTTAAAGATTCGAGAGACTATACGATAGCTCTTCTCTGTCTGGACGATTGTCTACCTCGCGCCTAAACGATCGTATGCTATTTCCTATACGATCGGATAGCTTCTCTAAACGATCATGTACCTTTTCCTAAATGATCGTTTTGGTTTTGGAGGAGCTAAACGATCATGTACCTTTTCCTAAACGATCGTTCAGCAAATCCTACACAATCGTGTAGCTCCCCCAAAATGATAAGCATTTTTGCTATGCAATAGCATTTTCTTCCCTCTCACTTGCTTATTGACTACATGATTCGTGTTCCTTCTTCCTCTACCAAATTTACCAAAGCCCACCCTTTTGGTTTTCACTCCGAGAATACTCGGGGATCTTTAGTGGTGGTGTTGTCCTCGTTGCAGTTGTGAGTTCGCGTTGTTCGAGCTGCTGCAGTCGATGTTTTTCGTCGGGCGTTGGTAGAACATTTGGAGGGTTCCACTGCATTGGAGTTTCGAAGATTGAAGATTGTCTTCAACTGGTATGGAACTCTGTCCCTTTGTTAATTTATTGTTCATAGCATGCCGTTAATTAGAGTTTATTTGCATAACCATATGTGTTGAATGTATATTTTTGTATTTCGGTCACTGTGAGATCGGAGCGATCCGAATACACTCATGGAACTCTTAGATATGAGATCCTTCAATTGATATCAGAGCCAGGTTCTGATACTCCGATTTCATCTATTGCAATGAAATGAGATTTACATTCATGGTGGGTGCATTTCTACGCTGTTTAATTGTTAAATCTGCTATGGATGTACCAGATTAATGGATGTTTTCAGGATGATTAGCCTCGGTTTGATTTAGATCCTTTTACATTTGTGGTTATTTGTAAAGGCCTCTGCATTTTTGGGCATTAATAATCGTTATCAAGTCTGTATTCAAAGTTTGTTTGAAGTTTTGAGTCATTCGTCGAAGTTCTGGGCAAGCATTGCGGCTCTTCAAGGAATGAGGCGATATAAGGTTGATCACATCGTGCAGAAGATGTTCTACATGATCGCTGTTGATCACATCGTAAAGTTGAAGGAGTACGCGATCGCTGATGAACACATCAGTTAAACGATGGGGAATGCGATCAAGAGTTGGTCGCATCGGGTTGACGATCGGGTACACGATCGCTGAGTATCATGTCGTGTAGACGATGAGATGTTCGTGTATCGTTTAAAGCATGTGCTAGACATCGTTTAGGTCAGCAAGTTTCATCTCTTAGTAACTGACTAAACAATCACTTAGTAACTCAAGGTAAATCGTTTACCTGTCATCGCGCTACACGATCGCATAGACGATCAGGCTTCGCAGCCTCGTCGTCGTCTACGCGATCGTTTACTTATGTTCCTATCGTCTAGTGCGCGCTGAACGATCGTCTACCTACTGGAGTATGCTACACGATGAAGACCTCCTGGCGGTTCAAGACCCGGTTCGCTTGTGAACCGGTTTGCTCGATGAAAAATGTAATAGATAGGATTTTTTTTTCATTCCAGTTTTTGTAAAGGCTCATCCCAGTCCATTAATCCTTTATTTATTACATGTGATGTATGTTTTTATATGTCATATGGTATGCACATATAGTAAATCCCACCTTAGGTTATGCAATGGTCATGCATCATCTCTTTATTGTAAATGTTATAATTTAGAGAAGCATGATTTAATTATGTAAGAGCATGCTCATGCATCATATAATATAAGAGTTATATTTATGCATGCATAAAAAGTATTGACATGCATCATCTTTATATTATAATTGTTATAGTATAAGGGTGAATGATAGCATGTTTGATTAGTTGTTACACATTATATAAAAGTCATATATAGTAATGACCGGACATTGCATGAAGCATGACACATAGGTTACTTTATAATTGTTATAATGCCTCGTTATGCGCAATGGTTTTAGTTGTTTCTTTTTAAAAGTTAAAGAGAAATTAGAACTAAAAGAAATAAGCAAGACATGCATGCTCACTTAGGTTTAATTCATGGTTTTAAAGTGTTTAAAACTTGGATCATATAGACCTAAGATCACGGTTCTAATATGATTATCAACCCTAAAGCTTTAATCTTTTAATCAGTTTAATAGGATTAAATTGGCTAATAAAAGATTAAAGTGTAGCAAATCTATCTATAAGGGACCTTTTGTCTAAGGCAGATTCTGTCTAGGCCGGGGTATTTAAGTTGATGGAAACGTAACACTTCTACCTGGGAACTTACCTGGAAAGGTAAATTAGATAGATTTGATGCATGCATGCAAGTTAAGGACAGTTCATTAAAGTGTTTAAATGTGACTACTTGAACTTGTTCATATTTCATAGAAAAACGTTGTTTATGAGCAGAGTTTAATAAGATGACTTAGACTAAAATCAGTAGCCGGATTGTCTAGGTTAATGAATCCCTAGGTAGAACATTCAGTGGGAGGTACTTGGGGTATGAGATGCTTCACTTAAACCTTTCACGTTTTTCCTAAATAGTCCACATTGTGAGATCTATCTTCGGCCTCGCGGCACCTTTGGCATGTCCCCTCAACGGATGATGTTTGGGTAGGTCAATATCAAGGTGGATGGAGAGAGTGTTCATAGTAAGTGGGAGAAGGAAGTACGACAACATATCCCTCAGTCTCCCTCGTTAGGTTGAATAACGTTACTGCGCATCGCCTCGAGACACCCTAGGAGTGTCCCCCTAAAGGATGGCAGTTTTGCGCGTTTCTTTATTTGATCTCCTGTAAGAGGATAAGGTAACTTAGTTTCTTGTCCTAATCTGTCTTTTCCCTACGGTAAGTGTATTAGGGCTAGACTCTGGCACCGAAAGTGAGGGGTTACACTTACACGGAATAGTTAAAAGTTAACGATTCTGGACCGAAAAATGGTGGTTGTTAGGTTCAGTTCCAAGAGTTGGTTATGCCTAATGGTTGAGAATGTCTCATCCCAGCGAAGGGGCAACTGATCATCCCACCAGTGGCGTTTATCCTGCCTCACTGGGGCATCATTGCAAAATAGAGGTCTGTAACTTAGGGTATGAAACTGTGTTGCAAAAATGATTGGCTTAAAAAGTGGTTTAGCAAAATCTGATAAAGTTTTGTTCGTATTTTTCAGCAACATTTTCAAATGGCAACAGCCACGTTAGCTTTGTTAAGCGCCGAAAAACTTACTGGCGATAATTTCGCAACATGGAAACACATGATCACAATGATCCTAATCATCGAGGATCTTATGTTCACTCTCACAAAGGTTTGTCTTCTTATTCCAGCTCCAAATGCTGCTCGAAATGTTCATGAGTCATACGAGCGATGGACAGGTTATGCATGAGGCTCTTAAATACATATTCAACTCCAAAATGCAAGAAGGCACCTCTGTTCGTAAACATGTGCTAAACATGATGGTCTACTTCAATGTTGTGGAGTTGAATGGGTCTACCATCGATGAGGGCAGCCAAGTTAGCATAATCCTGCATTCTTTGCAGGAGAGCTTTCTGCACTTTGTTAGTAATGTGATTATTAACAAAGTGAAGTATAATCTTACAACTCTCCTCAACGAGTTGCAAGCATACCAATCTTTACTGAAAAGTAAGGAGAGGCAGAAGGGTGAGGCAAATGTTGCTTCATCCTCTAGGACGTTCCATAGAGGTTCGACCTCAGGAACGAAGTCTGCACCTTCTACTTCTAACTCTACAAAGGGGAAGAAAAAGAAGGGTGGTAAGGGTAAAGGGAAAACACCTGCTAACCCACCGCCTGTTGTTTCAAGGAGGCGTCCACAGGTTGCTAAGGGAAAGTGTTTCCATTGCAACCAAGATGGACACTTATAAGACAACGGATCCTCAACGGACACTTATAAGACAATGGACACTTATAAGAAACTACTGAAACTTCAACAAGAGTTGTTGAAGAGCCTGCTACATCAATAAGAGTTATTGATGGGAGTTCATCCAGTAGGTCGGTTCCACTTCAAGAGTTGAGGGAACCTCGACATAGTGGGAGGGTTGCGAACCCACCCGCTCACTATCTGGGTTTCACTAAAATCCTTGCTATGGTAGCAGATGGCAACATTGAGGATCCGTTGTCTTATAAGAAGGAAATGGAGAATATTGACCGGGATGAATGGGTCAAGGCCATGGATCTAGAGATGGTCGATGTACTTCAACTCAGTATGGGATCTTGTAACTGTCCATCTTGGTTGTAATGGAAACACTTTCCCTAGCAACCTATGGACACCTCCTTGGGGCGACAGGCGGTGAGTTAGCAGGTGCCTTCCCTTTACCCTTACCACCCTTCTTCTTCTTTCCCTTTGCAGAGTTAGAAGCATAAGGTGTAGATTTCATTCCTGAGGTCGAACCTCTAAGGAACGTCCTAGAGGATGAAGCAACATTTGTCTCACCCTTCTGCCTCTCTTTACTTTTCAGTAAAGATTGGTATGTCTGCAACTCGTTGAGGAGAGTTGTAAGGTTATACTTCACTTTGTTAAGAATCACATTACTAACAAAGTGCAAGAAGCTCTCCAGCAAAGAATGCAGGATTATGCTAACTTGGCTGCTCTCATCGACAGTAGACTCATTCAACTCCGCCACATTAAAGTGAACCATCATGTTTAGCACATGTTCACGAACAGAGGTACCTTCTTGCAGTTTGGAGTTGAATATGTATTTAAGAGCCTCATATAAGTTGTTCAGACGGTTGTCCAAACATTCCCCGTAGGGTCTCCATGATCTCACGCGCTTAGACCATAGGCTCATGTTTCTTGGATCTACTTCAACTTAGTAGGGTATTATATTCTACTTGGTAACTCATTAATTTCCTAGAAAACAAAGAAACAAGCAACTATTTCTAAGTCATTTTCAAAAGCAGAATACCGAAGCATGATCACTACTGTATCGAAACTCCAATGGTTAACTTCCAGCCTTCAAGGCTTGTATGTGAACTACTCTCTTCCAATACAACTCTTTTGTGACAACAAGGTTGCAATTCATATTGCCTCCAATCCTGTCTTTTATGAAAGGACAAAGCATCTTGATATTGATTGCCATATAGTAAGAAACAAGCTCAAAGAATGGTTCATCTCCACCCTTTTGTCATTTTCTCACAGCAAATTGCATACCTATTTACAAATCAATTGAGCTCGTCCAAGCTTCAAAGCTTCATCTTTAAGCTTGGTTTTGGTTCCATGGTTATACCATTTCCAGCTTGAGGGGATATAGTATTAGATTTTATGTCATAAAACTCATGGTATGTAAACAATGGAGTTTATTATGATAATTCAATAAAGGTGTTATTAAATAGATCTATTGCTTGAATAGAAATCCAATAAACTTAAAAGTCCTTTGACTATTGGATGAGTATTTGAACTTTATGTGGAGACATAAAGGTGGATCAGGCTCGAGTAAATAGTCAAAATGATCTATAGTACATGGATAAGGTTGGGTACCTTATTCTGGTAACACTATTGGATGCGGCCTGCTCTGTAGTTGTTACAAGGAGTTGTAAAGTGCTACAAACAAAGTGATCCTAATTCGTTCATGTTGGACATGAGGAGTGGGGGTGTCCTTGTGCAAAAGAGTTTGTACAAGATCGGACCACGAAATAAGCCATTCTTACTTTATAATGTTGTTTACTGTTTAAGACTGACTATTTCAAAGCGATGACCTAGGTAACTTGACCTTAATCCTGAGCTAACTATGAACTTCTGTTTATCTGGGATTGCCCTTAGATTTGCATAGGTGAGGGTTGCCTCAACAGCGCCGGCTCAATATAACTGCCATTTCAGGGGTAAAACTGAATAGATAGCTGGGGACATAGGGTGCAAGAGGGAATTCACTCTTACCTGCTTTAGGGATAGTAAAGAGGTTGTTCCCTTAAGTACTGATTTTGGGGCTTAAACAAGGGATCCCGCCCTTTCATTTGGCATGAGAGGGACTCAATTTTGTGATTGGATCACAAAACAATTGTTCATTAGGGGGTCAGTGAGGACTTAAGGAACAAGAGGTAATTTCGGGGGTAAAACAGAGATTTGACCCAGTTGTTATTACGAACAACCTGTAAAGGGTTAACTTACTAATCATGGTTATATCAAGTGGACATAATATATCTACAGTCAGAGGAGTTCAACTATGGGCTTTAGTGGAGTGACCCATTAGTTAACGAATGGGGGTTAGATCAGTCTAATGAGTTTAGCCAATTAATCTCAGATCGTTGGAGCCCATGATCTGTAGGTTCATAAGGTCCCCCTACTAGCTCGAAAATGGATTAACTCTAGAGTAGCGTGATAAATTAATTTGAAACGTTCAAATTAGAATCAAACGAAATTGGATAAAATATATTTAAATATAATTTAAATATATGAAGATAAATTTGTGTAAAAATTAATTTAATATTGGATATTAAATTAATTAGAATTATTTAAAATGTTTAAATAATTATTTATTAATTTTATTAGAAAATTAATTTATGAAATTAATTTGTAAGATTAATAAATTTTGATTTTAGAAATAAAATATAATTTTAAAATCAAAATGGATTTTTGGAAATTGAAAAATTACACAAAACTTGAAAAATTGGTTTTTCAAGTCATCTTCAAAGTTGCTTAGAAAGAACCCACCACCTCTTCTTTGGTTTATTCCAAGCATGAGATGCATCCCATGCTGCACATCTCTTTGCATGATAGTCTGCTATATATTGAAGAGATTGGAGTGAAGAAGGAGTGATGAACCGATTGAATTTTTTGCTGAAAAATTCAGATGAAAAATGTGTTCTTCAATGGGTTGGTTCAGTGAGTTTTCTCTATATTTCCTTTGATTCTAGCTTATTTTGAGTCCCACAACTCAATCTAGAGTACCAAGAGGAGAGTAGGGAAGATCTTGTGGTGGTTTACACAAGGATTCGGAGGATTTTGCCATTAAAAATGGAGATTTTGTTGGTCTGGCCAAGGTATGTTCATGAAACCCATTATACTTTGTTTTTAGCATGTTTCTTTTCAACCAAAATTAATGAATTAGAATGCTTATATATCTTGTTCCCTTCTATTGCGTGCTGGTGTTGATCCAACATATAGGATAGGATTTATGAAGATTTATCATTCCATTTATTTTCCTTATTGATTGTTTTGTTTATAGTTAGTTTTTCCATTATGATAGCCCGGGTTTAGTTCTCCTTTATTCTTTCCTTATCTTTATGATAGCAATTTATTCTTTTTCTTCTTTAGATTTCTCATTGTTATTTTATAAGGAACCAACCTTTGTAATTTATAATAATCTATTTTTAACGATTGAAACCCTAACCCAATGTTCTTCATGGTATCGGAGCGATCCTGCTCTAAAATTATTACTTTTTTGTTCTCTCTAAATACTCTTTAACCCATCATGACAGAAATCGCAAAAATTGAAGAAATATACCAAACACAATCCAATATGTGTTCAATGGAAATAACTTCTTAACATGGAAGAGAGCAATGAAAATTGCTTTGGGAGCCAAGGACACTCAGTTTTGTCAATGGTAAAAAAGAAAAAATCTAATGAAGATGCTGTATATTTTGATTCATGGAAAAAGCAAGATTGTATGGTCGTTGCCTAGATCTTAGGATTCATTTCAAAAGACATATCAGACAGTTTTCTCTACACTAGCAACTCGAAGGAATTATGAAAAGAGCTTGAGGAGAGATATGGTGAGTAAAGGGTCTGTCAAGTTCTAGATCCAACGAAAAATCAACTCTATGAGACTAGGTGATCAAACTGTGGTCACCTATTGCACAAGAATCAAGAGACTTTGGGATGAATTGGCAGCCATAGCACTTATACCTTATTGTTCTTACAAAAAGTGTACTTGTGGTATAACAAAGGAACTTATTGCTATGAAAAACTTGAACAAAGTGATTTGATTCTGAATGGGATTGAACGATTCTTTCGACAGAATCACGAAACAGATTCTTTCTATGGATTAGCTGCCAACAATCAACAAGGCCTATACCATGGTCTTCTATTTGGGGACTCGAAGTCAAAGTTATAAGGATGTTGCCTTGAATGTTTGCATGACTACTAACAAGAGAAACAACAAAGATGGTGGAAAGCATACAAAGAGAGATTTAAGTAAGTTTTGTACTTTTTTCAAAGCTCCTGAACATTTGAAAGATGGTTGCTTCAAGATCGTTGGATATCGTACAAAGGACCAAAAGATAATCCTAAACCTGATACTATTCAATAATTCTTTTTTGAAAGAAAAAAAAATGATTGTAAAATATCGAGAGTGTTAATTTTTCTATACAGAATTGATTGATGTGGATTTTAGGGACAAGTTTGGTAATGACATACAATTTAAAACAATTCAAGTTTATTATGTTAATTATTATTGTATTAATAAATATGTTTTGGTAAATAAATGTATATGGAAAACGACACAATTCCTTATTTAGAATGTCCATTTTCTTAAATAATAATAATAATAATAAACAAATAAAGGAATGTGAGAAAAAAAAACCCAATTACATCAAAAATAAAAAGAGATTTTTTTTTAATTATTGTTTTTATATCTCCATCTATTTCTTTAATAATTTATTTTCTATTTCTATGTTGATAAAGATTAGAGCTATTCTGGTACGAAAATGACTTTTCACTAATAATTATAAAGCGGAAAAAAGATATGGATGAGATAGTCTATTCGACGATAATTCTGTCAAATGGAGTGCTTAGGCTAATAGACGAGGTCATTACTACAGTGGAGTTATGGAAGAAATTAGAAAGTTTTTATTTGACTAAGTCCTTGCCAAATAAATTATATCTAAAAGAGAAATTTTTTGGATATAAGATGGACTCTAGTAAAGGCTTAGAAGAGAACCTAGATGAATTTCAGAAGATATAGTTGATCTCAATAACATCGGTGAGAAGATGTCGGATGAAAATCAAGCAGTTATTCTTTTGAATTCTTTGTCTGAATCGTATGGAGAAGTTAAGGCAGCTATTAAATATGGACGGAATTCATTGTCCATAGATATAGTGTTGGATGCCTCGAGAACGAGAAACCACGAGATTAAAAAGGAACGCAAGGGGGATTGTTAGGAATGCGACCAAAGTCCCACATGGGTTAGATAAGAGAAGGATCATGGGTATATAAGTGAGGATGAAAGTGAGGATGAAAGTGAGGATGATGGATGATGTCAAAGCGAAATCAATTAGATGATAACATATGAATTTCAATTCATACATTCACATTATTCAACTCGAGAGGAATATAATTCAATTATTCAACCAATTAAGTAAACAAAAATGTTAGTGAATCAAATAGATTTAGAGACATTATATTATGATTCCACGTGGAGGTCTAAAATGTAAAGGAAAATTGTACAAAAAAAAACCTATTTTAAAGGTCCAAAATAACAAATGATCCGTTTTCTAAAAAAAATGTCAAATGGCTTTTTGTTGATATCACAAACACATGAAGTTACACATTTGCCATTTCTTTTTTTCCTCCTTCCCAACATACAATTTTCTTCTTTTTCCTTCACTGATCCAACTTTTGGAAAAAAAAATTTGCCACGGTTTCCGCGACCATGCAGCTCCAACCAACGATGCTCGACCTTGCATCTTCAACGAACAATGCGTGACCAACTCCAACCAACAATGTGCGAGAGAACAAAAGTGAGAGCTTCTCTACGATCCTGTAGCTCCAACCAATACTGCACAACCAGAGCTAGAGCAAGACGAGCGAGAGAGGGGAAGAAGACGACCCATTATTCCATGGATGCTTGCAAATGAATCATCAGAGAAGGAGATGGGTTTTTCCGCATGTGCGAGTTCATTTTGGTAATTTCGTTCAAACTTGACGTCATCAAATAGTCATTTGACATTTTTTTGAAAATCAGATCATTTGACATTTTTTACCAATTTTTGTGTAATTGTACGAATTCCCAAAAGATAAATACGGAGAACAAAGGGACAAAACTGCAAATTAGAAAAAGTACAGTTGTGAGTTTACGAGCGAAGCGTGGCACGGAAAAGGGAAGTTAGAAGCGGTTGGTGAAGGCCGTTGACATAAGCAAATACAATATATATATATTATATTTAAAAAGCTTCATTATGGCTGGAATAATTAAATTACATCGAATTAAATTAGAGCACAATTAAATTGTTAATTATTACAAGTTGGCATGTACTTGGTCATTCAGCAATTTACATCGAAGCTTCCTTAATTCTTCAATGATTTTGGCCTTTAGTCAATTTCAACGCTTCATTGCAATACTATAAAATAAAATAAATTGATTAAATATTTCTTTGAACGAATCCTATCTCATCATTTGAAGCAAACTTTTATATTAATCCATTACATTGAATAAGAGTTTATTTCGAGAATTGCTTTTGGTAATGGTACTAATTGTCATTAGTGGATTGTTTCATAATTTGTTTTAAAAACATTATTTTTAAAAGGAATAAAAAAAAATGAAATTTGGGGGGTGAAAAGCCCATAAACTATAAATTTTGATATAATTGTACATGGATAGTTTAAGGCTTTAATGCCTCAATAACTAACTTTATGAAAAGTTTTTTTTTTTCTTTTTCTCTAAAAATATTCTATAAAATTCTAATAAGATAGACTCATAAATATTAAAAATTGTGCTACTAGAGTATATAATTCAATTGGTTGGAGCATATACTTTCAATCAAAATTCTAAATGTTACCATTTCTCCAACACCCAAATATTATATTGAACTAGAAAAAAGACTAAATATATATATAACTCCTAAAATATGTATTATTTGTAATTATATAGCAGATTAACAGCTTCGTTACCATTTACAATCGTTTATATAGTTAATTTCATGACTCCTGAATTTACAATATTAATGTTGTAAACGATATCAGGAAAGCCTTCCAATTTTTACATATTAGCCTTTGCTTCAATTTTCATTTAATTCTTATTTTAAAAATAAATAAATAAATAAATAAATAAATAAAAAACTTTAAAACATACTCTAGAGTTCCCAAATTGTCAAACTAAAATTTGTGCTAAAATCATTAATCACAACCTATCTCAAAATTAATACACATTAAGGTCACGTTTATGGAAGGTGTATCGCAATAAATGAAAGGTAATTTAGAAAGTGGGACCTTTTTTTTTACCTTTGTTAGTGTTTACGAGTGTTCCTCATTCATCCTGATAGGTAGACCCCAGATGAAAATCCGTAATCAAGTAATATAATCTAAATGACGATCATAAGGAGATCAATTGAATTGTGTTCGAAAATTACGTCGTATTGTTACCGTTACTATTATGGTTACCATTATTTTTATTGTTTCAGAGAAAAAGTTATAAATTACGACATATTTACTGTTACCGTTACCATTACGATTTGGTTCTTAAAAGTAAAGGTAACCATAACGGTAACAATAAATTTGACAAAATTCTCAAAATTAGATAAATGTGATCAAAAGCGATCAAATTACATTTGCGATTGAGGCCTATTAGATACATCTATCAATGGAATTCAATTACGATGACATTAATTTTCATTACAAATTGATAAATGTGGCCTAAGTCTAATATATATATATATATATATATATATATATATATATATGTGAAAGAAATATAAATTGGTCTAGGGTATTTTGAGGCAAGCGAAAAATAATAAAAATAATTTCTAGTGGTTGTCATATAGATTAGAGGAGAAAGAAGATATGCATAAGCTAAAACGAAGACTTAATAGTCATGGATATTTAAAAATAACTATAATTAATAATAATGATGATGATGGGGGTGGGGTTGGTGTTTTGTCTAGTAGCCTAGTTGGTAATGTGAAAAGGAAGCAATAAAACACAAGGATAATACGCTATGCAATGTAACACAATGTTACGCTATTGAAATATTTATCAAATTTCAACGGATTGGATTTCCTTATCATCAAAGTCTTCCATGCAATGCAATTACAAATATATACACAATACGAAGTCGGATTTTTCTTAAACAGAAACTTCATTTTTAAACACCAAAGTCAACTAAAAAGATGGCTAGTGCAATGGAAGTTGCATATATAATAAATAAAATTAAAAATTTATACTATCCGACTTCGAAGTCAAAAGTTTGATTCTCTACTCTACATATTAAAAAAAAAAAAAAATTAGTCCCTAAATTTTGGGATTAGTTTCCATTCATTCCCTAGGTTTCAAAATGTTATAATTTTATTCTCGATGTTTAAATTTTGTTTCAATTTGATACCTAGGTTTCAAGATTTACACTTCTTATTATTTTTATTTTAAAACTAAAACTCACTTTTGGTGTTTAGTTTTAACATTTATTAATTAATTTAAAAGGATTAAAAGAAGAAAAAATATTTTAAATGACAAAACTACTAAAAATATTTACAAATAATAATAAAATATCACAGTCTATCTACAATAGACTACTATTTGTGTCTATCATAACACAAATGGACATAGTAGTCTATCGTGATCTATCGTAGATGAACAATGAAATTTTGCTATATTTGTAAATATTTTAGTTCATTTTTCTATATTTGAAAACAGTCCTTAATTTTCACTATTTTTTCCATCAATATTAAGGTTAGTTTTAAAACTTCACTTCATAATTATTTTAAATTAATAATAGGATTAACACCAAATTAATTGAAAATTATTATTTAGTAAAAATTTGAGGTTAAAAATATAAATCTTGAAATATAAGAACTAAAGTGAAAAAAATCAAAACTTAATTACAAAAAGCATACTATTTTAAAATTTAAAAACTAGATTGAAATCAAACTTAAAATTGAAACAACGTTTGAGACTAAGGACCAACTAGAAAGTAAAAGACCAAAAAGCCCGGAAAAAAGTAAAATGTTCTATAAAAAAGCTAGAAAATTGGGGAGAGAGTGAGAAAACTAGGACTGGAAAGAGAACAAAAGGAAAAATACTAATCCACGGCAGTGAACCAACCAATTAAGTTTCAAAATCTCAGTTAGATTGTTCCTCAACTCACAACTTAGCTAAATCTAATTTCAATAACTGGTTTAAAAGCAGATTTAGCAATATTTTTCAAAGACGTGCGAGTTGGCAAGGAAATAGGAGCATTCATATTATCTGTAACATTCATCAGAAGAGGTCCAACACAATTATCCAGATTATTTATTTGTGTTAATCATCAAGGTATAAAAAGTCAAGAGTACTAAAATGAGTTGGGGAAGAATTAGTCAAAGTTAAGCTTGCTTTATCATTTCAATTATAATAATGTAATAGAGCTTGTATAAGCAATAGAATATGCAGCAGGAAGGAAAAATGGAGGCAGAGAGAAAAGAATATTAATGCAACATATCATTTCAATAATACCTCATCCAGTCATGACAACCACGAAAGCTTTTTCGGTCCGCTGTATCAAATGTCTCTGTCAGTTTCTATATCGCTGTTTAGAAGACTTCAGATTATGAGTTAACAGAAACAGAACAATATATATACATGTCTGTCTGCCTAAAACAACTAATCGTAGTGAGTAAATGGGAATGGCTTATCTTAAGCTTTAAGGTCACAGTTGTAGGTATCAAGCTAGATTATTCAGGTTTATCAAGGAGTAGTTAAGAAATCCTAGAAATAGCTTTTGTGCAGTGTTTTGGAAGTTGTGGATATAAAGGAACAAAAGAATTTTGGACCTATGAAAATTTTTATCATTTTAGGGAAATTATAGTCTACGTTTCTTCATTCTAATCACTCCCTTAAATCTATGTCTCAACTAAAGACCTTTTACAAGGTTTTGTAAGTTTCCCAAATGAAATTGCATTTCTTGTTATAAAATCTTGCCCTTTAGATAAGGGGTGGAAATGAAATTTGACGTATGGTGGTTGAACAAAAAAGCTCTTCAACACTTTACACTATTATTTTGTTTCAAAAGCAGTCAGGAACATATGGATACTTGAATATAGAAGTGGCAAGACATTGGACAACCTCTCATTTTATTTATGGTGTATCAATCAATCAACAAAATCTACATAATTTGGAATGCTGATCACTGGTAGAGTGGCTTGTACTATTATCCAAAATTTTAAAGTGGAGCTCTATCTATATTAATATAAGGCTAGATATAAAGACATCACAGATGTCCATACATGGGTCAGCAAACGGTGGAAATTGAATGTCTATAGTAAAAAAAGCAATATAATAAAAAATCTGAAGCAAGACAGAAGAGAAGAATGGCAACTATTGAATTCTGATTCAGTTGAAATTTGAGCACTAATTCTCGTCTCTTTTGTCAATCCTGGACTAGAGTAATTACTTACTCCAGCAGCAACAGCAGGAGGAACGGTAGTAACATCTGGTTTCATTGGAAATAGATTTTGTTCCTCAATGTCGTAACCTGTGATAAAAGCCCAAACTTCGTTGACCATGATAATGTGACAGAAAAGAAAGACAAATCATTAGTGGATGAAAGCGCATTAGCATGACTTACAATCAAACTTCTTCCAGCCCAAGACAAGCTTTTCCCGGTCAAATACAATACGGTAGCCAGTCATGAAGTTTTCTACGTAAAAGTCAATAATAGAAGCATGAGTAACTATGTATCCAGAAAGGTAAGAGCTGGACTGAGAAAATGGATTAAATGATCTGACAGCAAATCACCAAAATTTCCAGTAATTTTTTGTCCAGCTTTCAACAACAATGCTATTGAACCAAGATGATAGTCGCTTTAATAGCTTCAATTGCAGCATAATCTACTTACGTCCAATTATATTCAGTTCAGCGCTCTTGACCACGGCCAGGCAATAAATGAGTTCATTCTGAAAATTTGCAGGAAATACATTTAGGCTTAAGTAAACAGCACAGACAACCCAACAGAAACAGCAAACTACCTGAGTGGAGATGACAATAATCGGATCATAGACAGGGAAGGGACTTCCACCTTTCATGGTTAAACTAATAGCAGGCGTCAGAGAAGCATTTGCATCTGGACTGCCTTCATAAAGAGTTCAACAATAAAGGTTTATAAATGTAGGATTGAGATTAAAAAAGAGAATACATATAGGTTCAGCGCATGACCTCATGTTATAACAATATTCAAAAGGTATCCTCGGATTAGGGGGATGGCGTCCATCTCTCGTTTGTGCATGGAACTAAAAGAGAATGTAAACAAGTTCCATTACATTGAAACTTTATACAATTAATGCTGGATAATTGATGTCAAATATTCATCACTTGAAGTGCTCACACTTGCTGAAAGCTTGGAGTAGACTGGGTCAGTGAAATATGTAAAAGATGTCCCAGAGTCAAAAAGAGCAGTTATATCTGCATCTATCAGAGTAGTGCCTACTCGAATGCTAGTAACTGTGATATTATAGGTTGGGCTGAAATTGAGATATGAAATACAAGAAACTTGATGAATATAGCAATATAACTTGATATAAAGCAACTCCAAAACTACACTTACTGCAATTGGTTCAGATTAAATGGGGTCTCTTCCTGCTCTGGACTACCCTCGTCTCCAAAATTGATCCTTCCAACTCCATCGTCACTAAAGCACATAGAGAAAGAATTTGCCATCAAACCTTCTCTCGATAATATGCTAGGAACTGATATCTGCTCCATGCCGAGCCCAAACAAGCCATTGGGAGCTGCAACATCAAGAAATGAGCCACTCTGTACCTGCCCGCAGCTGCACAGACCGGGTGAAAGGCAGGGTGATGACATGAGCAAATAGGAACAGTTTACATAATAGAGTTGCCCTGTAATGAGGTGCCTAATCAAGTTGAGCTTAGCATTAGCATATACCGACCCAAATGTGATGTATGCCTGGATAGGTTCTGAATGCTTATATTCTGTTTTTAAGTGTAGAAGATCCTCAATCAATATTCCAGTAGTTGATGTTTCAGCTGATACATAGGAGACAACATACGGACAATTGCCAAAGTCCTTTGTGCATTGATCACGCTGTGCACATAAGCTGTTACTGCAAGGAACAGTTTTGCTAGAAGACGACTTTTTGGGGCTGTACACACTCAACTCAAAATCCTGCATGATCGCACAATAGAAAAGATGAAGAGACGATCCGACCTTCAAAGACAGGTATCTCACTCTGAACATACACTGACCATCATTGAATTATATATTTTTCCTATTTTATTTATTAGTATGCCATTTGCTCATAGATAACTTAAACCACCGATTCAATGGAAAAGGTACAATTGTACAAATGGTATGATCCAGATCTCCAACATCAACGATGATCAGAAAATACGAAGAAGACAATGAAACTAAGAAGATTCCGAGATGAGATGAATAGTGTGAAGATTGACAATTCATATGAATGGAATAGCAAAATGAGCTAAGAATTCAAAAGCATTCTGAAGAGTCAACGAATTTTACTCCAACATACAGAAGAAAGTCACAAGAAACATACAGAAGCATAAGGAGAGCCCTCCGTGGGCGCGCATCTACTGCAATCACAAGGCACCCAAAACAGATCACTTCCAGTATCAAGTGCCACCATAAACTTCATTCCGGGGGTTCCTAATTGTACGGTAGTGTAATGCAGACTGAAAAAAAAAATCCAAGACAACGAAAACATCAAACAATGTAACAAAGAGAAATGTCAATCAAATAAAGCATTTATAAAAACAAAAAGGCTACCGTACAATCCCAACGAGCTAATCCGAAAACTGGAGTTCCCATCAGAGAAAGCCAATGGTCCATCAAACTCGGAGAGCCTCTGGGCACGGAAGAAGCGATCGCGGAAGGCCAGTTGAGCATAATACTCAATGCTTCCTTTAGCCGGCCAAGAATCAGGGAGAGACAATTTTCCGGAAACACCGGACCAGTTCTTGACTTGTTCGGAGAACCGGTGGTGCATCTTGAATGTAAAGATGCGGCCATGAGAGCTCTGAAAAGTGGAAATCAGAAGGAAGAAGTGAAAGAGACAGTTGAAGAAACGCATTACTGAAGAAGAATTACAGAGAAATTAGGGTTCTATGAAGAAGACGAGATCTCTGTTTTCTCTTGGCGTGGAAGTAAGAATTGGCAGTGTTCTGAGAGTTATTATTATTATTATTGTTGTTATTTTTAATTGAAAGAGGGGACGAATTGGTTGGTGAAAATGGGACCCACTCTGTTTTATTCGACGGTTGAGGAAGTTAAGGAAGCGCGCTTTTTGAATTTTGTTTTTTCGTTTTTTCTTTTTTTCTTTTTTTTTCTTTTTTTTTTTTCTTTTTTTGTGGGTAAAGGAATTTTTGTTGTCCAAACAGGTCCACCCTCTGTTTTTCCGACTTATTTGGAAGATGAAAGTTGATGCTTTTTGAAACTCTGTGAAATGTTGTAGAGAACTCCGATAGGTGGTTCGTTACTCTCTTGTTTTGTAAGTGGTCTATCACGTTGTCGGAAGTCCAAGTCGTTATCGAGAGCCTCAATAATCTCATTTCTCTCGATTTTTCCCTCCTTCTCTATTGTGGTCGTATTTGATGTCAAAGACTTAGTGTACCTCATAAACAATTGTTCGTTGGACTTTATTAATACAACATTTTGTTTTAGGTTTGATTTTAAAATTTTATAGTTTAGGATATATTTTAATAAGAAACTATTTAAAAGGTATCCAACAATATGCTTGACACTATTAAGTCCATGAATGAAGAAAACAAAATGAATGGTACTTTCTTTGTTTTTGTTTGTTTTGGTACATTGCTCACTGCTCAACAAATATTCGATGAATAAAATATGGTGTGAAAAAGATATGATATCATAACGAATATATGCAATATAAAAGATGCTATTTTCACGACAAATTGAAAAGAAAATTTAACGGTTATAGAGAGACAACATTTAATAATAATATATAGGTGGGAATTTATTTTAAAATAGTATTTTTTTTTATAATATGTAGAATTGGAGACTTAAAAGATTGAACCTCCAACTCGAGATTGCTAATGCATATTTGATGTCAGTCGAACTATACTTTTTTTTGCTTAAAATAATTTAATCCTTTTAAATTATTTTCAATCATTTTTAGTCTTCTTAAAAAATGAATCCAATTGCTATTTTTTTTTTTTTAAATAAGCAAGCAAATAAAGCGGATTGATTGTTAATTAAGTAACGTTTTTGTTCCGTTAAAAATAAATAAATAACAAAAATTTAAGTGACAATGTTCACCTTGATTAATATGTACTATTTTTTAAAAATTGAATGTTTAAATCCTTGTATCCTACTAAAAATAATCATCAAATTTTTAATTATAAATTTTAAGACCTGATTTGTATTTTTTTTGTTTTTGTTTTTATTTTTGAAAATTACGCATAAATGATAAAACAGAAATTTGGTAACCAACCATTAATTTTGAAGAAGCTAGAAATTGGTGTACTTTGGCTAAAATAAAGAACAAAAAAAATGTATCTTCTTTTTCTCATTTGAAAAATGAACAAAAGAAAAAACATGTACCCTCTTTGTATTTACAATTATGAAGACCCAAAAATCAATAAATGAAGATTGTACAAGTAAGTAAACTCACTATTTGCTTCAAAAGAAAAAAAAAAATGTAAACTCACTAACAAAATCTACATAAATGATAAAACAGCCAATATATCTTTATCCACTCCTGCAATGGCTTCTTTGTTCTGTTCATGTAGGTGAGGCAGAGGTCAGGCTGAACTTATCTGAGAGATTGGTCCTTGAAAATGGTGAATGAATCTCCATTTGATGAAGAAAATACACGTCGTGAACCAATGGATTCTCCGTTCTTCCCGGCGGAGAACCCGAATAACACGACGGGTAGCAACCAGAGCACAAACAATCTCTCCCTTCAACATGCTGCACACATAAAAGAACAATGTCCATCACGTGAATTCACTTTTGTTGAGGATTTCACAATATTTCGCAAAAAAGAATCCATTTTCTGACCTTTCCTGCGATGATATTGAGAATCCCACTCCTCGTATCGCCACTTGATTGGCTGGTGAAAGAAAGACAAACAAATTAAGCGAATGTGAGGGGGGAGCTTAATTCGTAAAGTTGAACAAGAACAAAATGAGAAAGTGACCTATGAACGTGATGAGCACATCCGAGAGGGGCGAGGAAACTCGGGATGACAGGTTCGAGACGACGTGGCTTGGGACAAAGAGGGAGGCTATTGTTGTCTTTGAAACCGAGTTGATCTGTTTGAAGACCTGAATCAACAAGATTGCTTTTGGTTGCTATATGATACATCTCCTTCTTGTTTCTTGTTTCTTGCTTCTTTCTTTCGAATTGTTTTTGCAAGTGTCACAAGTGAAAAGACAAGATGGCAAGTTAGTACTCAAAATCGAACATGAATTTTGATTTATACCATGTAGAATTGGAGTGTATGTAGATAGGCCACATGTTAGAGAGTTATAGGGAAAGAGAGAATTTACTTGGCAAAGAGAAGTTGTAGGAGCATCTGAGACTTCCTGAGTTTATTTGATTTCTTCCTAGTTTTTCTCTTCTCCCTACAAATTATTTGGTTCATCCACATTTTCTTCATTCAAAACTTTACCAAAATTTCTCTCAATTGGCGAAAATCATGTGCCTTTTTTCCATAAACACAAATCTTTGGATCCTTTGTTTACAGTCAGCATCAAAGTCAGCCTAAGCTAACTTTTTCTTAAAACGAAAGAAAAAATTGAACAAACTACCTAAATCTGGGCATATAAACTCTTGATTTAAACTATTACGTGTAGTCTCTTAATGGTTACAATCAGTCACTTTTAATAAATTACTAAAACAGAAAAGAAAGCATGTGCTCTTCATATGACAAGTTTGTCCTTCGTCCACACGTGAATCACATGTGATGTTTCTTTTTTTCATGACAACCTCATCCTTCTTTATCTACACGTGAATAAGGAAACTACATTGCTCAAATTAAAAGTTCTTCCGGTCCAACTTCATAGTTCAGTGGTACTTTCTACAATTTTTCCAATCAAAATTTATATTATTACTTTAATCTTATATCCTTAAAGTATATGTCTTGGAAGTGATTATGAAATCGTTAAAATCACTCTTAGCAAACTCCGAATAACTCAAAATTAATTTAATATTTAGTTTTATATTTTTAAATACGATTTTCATATCATTGAAATTGGTTTTGAACGATAGAAGGTAGATTTCAGAATGATTTTGAAAAGAACAAAAGTTGTTCTAGCCATTTTAAAATCATCCTCAAACATGTCCGTAACCACCAGTCACTCGTGTTTGTTTTGAATTCCAATATGTAGCATTCGTCAATGATTCATAGAATCGGCAGAAGTGCAGAATTTTACAAAGTGCTAATAAATCAATCTGCAATTTGCATAACCAATCAACCGTAAAATTCACAAGTGCAAACTAATTCAGTTAACAATATACAACTAAGTGTATTTAAAACATATGAATCTCAACATTGATCATTCTTTTTCAGAGATGCTAATGTTTTAGCATATGAAATGACAGAATCTCAACTAAAAAACAGCAAATGGTAATCTAAAAAATGACCAAAAAAAGAGGTCAGTTCTCGGGTGCAGCTATCAGTGGGTTTGGCGATGGATCTTGATCCTGATCCAAAAAGTTTGCAATATCATGGGTTGAAAATGAATGCATGTCTAGCCAGCAAGAGATAAGTCACAGTCCCGATTGCTCGAAAATCACGTGGAAATGAGGGAGAGAACAAAAATCAATTGCATCAGAAAGTGTATACTTTACAGTACATGTAAATTGTCAGAGAACGAATGAAGTTCCTCAGCTATTGTACTTACAGTGCAAGATACAATTCAACTAACGTACGTTTGAGTGCATGCCGAAGCGGAAATCATGGCTGCTGATATGTGTCCCAGTCGAATTTAGGTTGCGAATAGACCTCATAATCAATGGCTCCATCTACAACTGAATCAACTGTTTGAATGCCCTCCAACAGAATTCTTTGATACCCATCATCATAAGAAGGCATCAGTTTGTACATAACTAATAACCCAAGTGTGAATATCGCTTGCAGCTTCGTCGAGTCTCCGTTTACCGAGAAAAACAAGAGCATGGAGAGCAGGAATAGATCAACACAGAATCGCATGATCCCGAGAACTGTATCCATCAACTTCCCATCATTGCCAGCGGGAAAGCCGCTTACTCTATAAACAAATAGAAAATTGTACTTATCGACGACATATCTATATCCGAAGTATGCTGCACCGATCGGAACCACCAGTGGAGCAAACGAAGAATATATCATGGTGAGGGCAAAAATTGTTAAATTGAACGCATAGTATTGCGCAAAATCAAACTTCTGTTTTGGTGCAGTTGAGGTTCTATTGACGGGATATACAGAAAGATCTTGTCCCCGAAAATCCATATCAATAAGTCTAGGGGAGTCATCTGGAAGTAATGATCTCTCAAGACTATCTATTTCCTGATACTCTAATGGGTACTCCTCACTTTGTTCAGGAACCAGCTGGAGCATATCGTTTTTTTGAAACCTTCGAATCTTCTTCTTTATCCATGGTATTGGAGCCAATAAGTCAAAAGATATGCCCAAGAAAGTGCTCGTGATTAAAAAAGCAACAGATGAAAGGCATGATCTTGAAAGGAAAGATGTACTCATGTAGTGCTCAATTCTCTTGCAATCTTCTCTATCCAAATAGCACTGTCCCATCCCAAGGATTGCACTCTCTAAAGATGACTCAACCAGAGCCCTCAGAAGGATGAGGTTCACCAGGAAAAAGCAAACCATCTTCAAAAGTGCAGCTCTCTGCTCCCCAGATACAGTAAGATGTCGTTCAAACTTCGAAAGATAAGAAAGAGCTGATGGAATTATTATGTACATACTCACAAAGATAATAACATTGGGCAGGAACTGAAAAATAAGACTGCCTAGCCAGCTAGAACTTTGCACCCAATCCAACCATGACTGGGCATTATCCATCACTTCAGCATTGATAATTCTCCCAGCACTCTTTACAGCCGTGATCACAGCCAGAGGAGAGCTAAAGAACAAAAGCATTAAGAGTAAGCACGAGTTCACAAATATTCTCCGAAGTCTTAATGACAGTTTTGTTGATCCCAAATGATTCCAGTAAATATCAGTCGCCAAGGGTGCACGATCAACTTTCCATTGGTTTCTTTGAAGCCGTAACTCCATGACAGAAAAGAACTTCCCAATTCGTCTCTTCTTTTCATTTCGGAAATCCATAACCGCTTTATTGGTAGCATAGATATCCTTGAACATAACAAAAGCAACCCCAGCTCCAGGTGCACGCCCTTCCTTGTAAGCAGCCAGTTCAGTCTCCAAGTTGGCTCTCAATTCTTGCAGCCGTTTTAGCTTCTCCTCATTTGTGTAACCAAATTTATCCATTATCTGACACCACAGATCTTTTACTCTCCTCCAAATATACCGCATCCAACCAAAGAAAACCTTCAAACAATTGCTTCTAGATTCATCTTCATCTTCATTAGGTACAAGACGAGAATGCATCCGTTCTACTAACCGTGATATTTCTTCCCTAACCTTGACCAATTCTGTAGCCAAATCATCCAAAGCACATAAATTCATAGGCATTATGATTCTATAAATCTTCCCAGGATACTTATGCTGAAAATACTCCAATATCGCAGCCCTATCAACCTCTAAGGTTTTAGGAATTCCTTCCACCATTATAGTGAAAATGGCAGTCGAATCAGCAGCGGGATCACTTAAATTCCCATTCCCATCTCTAAATCTCGTTATCTTTAACCTCTTTTCGATGGCAGAAATACCAAAATGCACAAAAACAACAACCACCACCACAAAAGCAAAATGCACCCAAAGTAAAACCGAACCTTTCTCGATGTGATTAATCGTCGTCTTCGAGAATTGATCATTCAAGACAGCCTTTCCCGCATAGAGATTAAGCGGAAGCAACACTGCAACCGACAAACCCGCAATCGATAGTAAAACCGCACAGCTCCCACCTTCGATCAAAAGGAACTGCGCGGCATCTGCACCACAATGGCGCGCAATATCCCGGCAAGTCGCATGCCACACCGCAAGAAGCTTGGTAACCAATCCAGAAGGACCAGGAATTCGACGATGGTCGCTTCGAAGCTTCACAAATAGAAATATGAAGAGGCAAGAGAAGGCGCCAATAATCGAGATATTCAACAAATATTGAATATTACCGTACCAGGAAGTAAAATCACCGTCATCGGAGAAGGGAGGAGGAGAAGAAGAGTGAATCACAGAGGAATTAAAAGGAATCATCGAGTAAGAGCTTCGTCGGATCTTTGAACGTGGAAATCGAAGGTTTACGCAATCAAAATTGAGATTCTTCGCGTGTAAACAGTAGTCTGCATCAACAAATTGAATGGAAAAAAACGCATCGATACCTCAATTCGAACGATAAACAGCTCGAATTCGAAGAAATCGAAAGGCCTTAGGGCTTTGAATCAAATCATCTCCATTTCGCCATTAAAAATTAACAATCTTCTCCTTGGACTTGGAGTAGGAATTAAAGGATTCACGTACCGGATTTTGATTTTGATTTTGATTTTGGGAATGGCTCTCCAGTCTCCAGATTGAAATCGGAAATTTGAAAATATTAATTATTTGGGGGAAATTTTAAATTATTATTTTCTTTTATCTTTTCCCCTGAACATTTGGAACCTTAGTCAAACGCTAACTTAATCAAATTTAAATATATTTGAGAAAATTTTAATTAGACTCTTTTTTTTCTTTTTGGGAAAATCTTCGTGGGTCTTCCCAATTTGGATTTTATATTTATCTAAAAAAATCTGGAATTTTTATTTTTAAACTCTCTAAATTTAAGTTTTCATTCGAAAATAAAATGTGGGTTAAAAAGATCAATTTTTTTCACTATTTAGTCCCTTAGATTTTGATTTATAATAATTTAATAGGTGTACTTTTAAATTTATGACAAATTAGTCAATGAATTTTAGCATACAATAATTTAATCTTTCCCTTTTAAATTTGTAACACTGTAATCTTCATCATTAAAATTTCATTAGAACTAGGTATAACTTTATCTAACAACTACTTAATTTTTATAGTTATAAACATGTTTGGTTGTACTTAATCAATTTAGTAATCAATATAGGTAAGAAATTTCATTAAATGTAATATTATATATATTTTTACCATAAGAACTATATTGTTACAAATTTTAAAGTATAAAAACTAAATTGTTACAGGTTATAGTTTTTTAATAAAAAAAAAAGTTAAATATTACGGTTCTGGACTAAATTGTCACACCATTAATAATATAAAAATTAAACTATTACAAATTAAAGTTTAGGAGAAAATATTCCCTACTTTAAAGTGTTTTTTAACTTAAAATGTCAAATCGAATATAACTCAAGTGGCGTACACATGTGTTAGAAATAATATAAATTATTTAGATCTCCTATCTCAAAATTGTACTAAAAAATTTTAAAAAAAAAAAAAAAAAAAAAAAAAAAAAAGAAAGAAAAAAGAAGGGCTTACAAATGTATATGGAATATATTGGATAGATAAATATCCACTTTTTAACATTACTAGAAAAAAAGTCCACTTTTTAAGTCATTATTGTTTTTAAAGGTTCCTTTAATTTGCTCAAACTACAATTTTGTAAATGATGGTTTGCTTTAAGTCATAGGGTTTCAAACTTACAAAAGATTTAGCTATATTCTTAAATAATAATAATAATAATTAGCAATAGCAATCATGTTAGCATGAATACTATTAAGAGTTTAGGTTGATTCGTACATGCCTCCAAAATGTTGGTGGGACGGACTAAAGGTAAACATAAAGTTTAAATATGTTGTAGTGATCAAAATTTTGGATAAATTATAATTCATCTTTGAAATTTGAAATTGATACTTATATGGTAATCCCACAAGTTTATAAATTGGTTATTAATCGTTATAGCTAGATTAATATGTGCTAATGTGAATTAGATGAGATGAAATGATAATTATATTTGATTACTTGGTAACTAAATTAAATTTTATAACAAAAGCATACTAATCAGTAATCAGTCATCAAACAGGTTTGGTTTTCTATTTTTTTTAAATTAAAAAAAAAGGCAAAAAAAAACTTATTTAATAAGATTTCTCGAAAATGTTGTTAATTCTGTTTTAATCATAAAAGTCAATAGGAAATTTAGATACTTGTGTGTATTAATGAGATACATTTGATTGAAGTTTTATAGGTGATAGATATTCATCATATATAGACTAATAGAATTCCTTGGATTTGAAATGATCCACAAACAGGAGTTGCTCAGTAAACCTTTCCCATTTGTCACTGCAAGAATTCATACTTCCATTTAGTCATGTAATTAATGTTCTATTATAAATTTATCTTTTAAATGCACTACTACAAAATTGGGCTTTAATATCGATTTAAAATTGACATTACAGAGGTACAATATCGGTTGAAAACTGACATCAAAGATCGTGTTATAAAAGATCTTTAATATCGATTGTCTTTACCAACATTATAGATGACCAGGATTTCAATGTCAGTTATCTTCAGTATTAGTTTTCAACTAACACTGAATACTATCTTCAATGTCGGGGTCCAATTGACATTGAACATCATCTTCAATGTTGGTTTTTCACATAATTTTTGTCAGTAATCGTCTGATATTAAATGTCTGTCATCGTTTTGTCATTGAAAAAATAAAAAATACATACATGTTTTTTTTTGCTTACGCACGTGCAAATCAATAATATTTTTTTAAAAAAAAAAATAATATTTCTCTTTTACATGTACATGTACAAAATAAAATCTCAATTGCTTTTGTATATACAACTCAACTTTCAACAAACACAAAAATTAACTAATTCACAACTAGAGAAAGTGATAAATTGCTTAACTAAGTAATGTATCAATAAGTTACATTGATCAATATGTATATAGAGCTCTAAAGTCTAAAAAATGAGACTTAAACCTAATAAACAATATATCTTATAGACTTACGAACACAAACTACACAAATGAATTATTGACGAGATCTATTATCATTTTTCACATGCCCCCGAAATTTCGAGTGGGATGTTTGGAACAACAGGAACATTAAGAGCTATTATCGCCTCGCCGGCATATTTTCCACAATAGCAGGATCACTATAACTGACTCCATTGAGCTCCCAACTCATCTGGAGAATGCATTGGGTCCCTGTGTTGATTTGATGATCCACTAGCATCCTGGTTCCCAAGACTCTTTCATAGAATTCCAATAATTTCTCCCGCTCCTTATCAAACCTAGTAACTCAACTCAACAATGTAAAGAAATTCCACTCAATGATTTGGTTTCTAGTAAATTTTGTGGGTCACATGTCTAGATATGCATATGAATTGACTTTAAGGATTGTTGTAGAGAATGCATCAATGTTGAAATCAGTTCACTATGAGCAATCTTCTTTCGAGAAACAAACTAACACAGCAGGAGAACATTCTAGCAAGAAAGAGAAAAAATGAAAAATGAACAAACTAAGAGGTTTATAAACAACTAGGAAATGGACAATAAAATACCAATTAGAAACAACAAAGCAAGAAAGGAAATAATCAATAATATATTAATTAGAAACAACAAAATAAGAGGTTGTATTCAGAAAATACAAGTAATATCTAATGTGCACTAACCTGTTTATTTTAAAAAACTAAGGCAACTGCACCTTGCAACTTTTCTTACTGAACAAATACAAAAGAAAAACTATTGAAACTGGGTAACAAATTTTACTTATAAACAATTTAAACGACTATTACCAATATCAATATTTTATCAAAAAAATGTGGACATTTCAGAGAGTTATCCCAAAAAAAAGTAAAAAAAAACAGATGGTTTCAAAAGGAGCAGAACATAAACATGAAAAAAATCAAGAAACAATTCCTCAGTGCTTCGACGATATTACTTCAAACAACTACAAATATAACCAACAAACTAAAAGACCGATATAATATGATTTAAAAAATTATCTCGTATAACATTGCATGAAGAAAAATTCCTAGAGATGCACATAACTGTTTGTACCTCTTACAAACTACTAGAAGAAATTCTAACAAGGCAAACCTCCAATGCTTTCACATACACAGCAAGGTCATCAGCATAGCTGCATGAAGAAATAATTCAAATGAAAGTAAATACAGAAATTTCTTTCGAGTATAATTTGATATACACAATAACGAGATGTGCATCTTTTCCTTTGTCAATTTTAATGATTTTAAGCAGAGTACCATTCAAAAGAAATATTACTCCAAGTACCAACTCCACAATAGCCAGTATTAGGGCATTAATAATAATACCCTTTCAAAAAAATGGAAATGTAATCGCAAATTTCAATGTTAAACTAGGAATTGTTATCAAAATTTAACCTGAAGCTAAGTTTACTAACTCTTATATTTTGGAAAATTTTCGACAACATAACGACACATAACGACACTACCATAATAAAACCAAAAATTTACCTTGAACCTGTTCAAATAAACACACTCCCAATAATATTCTATAACCACTTCTTCTCAACAGAATTACCATAACTCCCAAAAAACGAATATTTGACACTTCATAAAACAAATCCAATAAAACTTGTTAAAAAATCAATCAATTGTATTCAATGACAACTCAAGCAAACTAAACTAAGACCTATTACAAATTCTCAACTCAAGTAACTAATTAAGAACCAACTTAAATTTTAAACAATTCCAAATTTCAAACATTCAAATTAACCAAAATTCACCCAAGACACCTGATACCCACCTGACTTACTCTGTAACATAAACTCACAAGGCAACGTCTTACACTTTCTAAAAACAAGGTCATCAATGTTCCTCTAAATATGTTTTTTTGTTAAACCACATAAATGATAACATGCTCTTTAACAATAATCAAGTCACATAATAGCATTTCAGTATGTTTTACATATTAAAATCAACACAAGGAACATCCACACATATCCAATCAACTCAGAGCACTTCACAAATTCATAATAATATAACTCATAATTATACATAATACAAATAAATCGTGCAACATGCTCATACACAAGCAAACAGTGGGTAACTCAAATCCGACATCAAAATACTATGGGTAAGTGTCAAAACTCATTGAACAGGGGGAAAACACTGATGGAAGACTTTTGAGGCTGCTACCAAAGAAATTAGAATTATAATTCAAATGTACTTACAACGCAAACCACGCATGTGTATCACAAAGACACGTGAACCTTTGACATATGTGAGAGTACTATCAGTATTTGATAGTAAAGAAGAATTTATGGATAAAAAAGATAGTAGACATGTTTAATACTCCACCTAAAGCACATGGGATAGAACATCACATTCAAACTAAAAGATTGTTCGGGTCAAAGCCATCTGCACCTTGAAAATTTACTAGACAATTAGTATTTTCCTTATAATCAAGCAGGTCGAGTGCATTAATCCTGCTTGGATTCAATTGAGATGCTGAATTATTTCAAAGAGGATGTAAAATAATGTTAACACGACCATTAAGTTTGCAAGTTTGAATTTCAATATACATGAATAACAAATGTCAAAACTTTGATTTTCTTCGACTGAATCACGTTATAAATTCATCTAAAAACCAACATCACCTCTACCTCTTATAACATCAAAAAAAAAAAAAAAAAAATTATATTACAAACTCATCCCACACCCATAAAACACAATAAAAGCTAATCTACAAAATATTTTTCTATATGGTATATTCATTATAGGCAAGAAATATACTCAAGCACTACTAACATTAACGGTCATACTTCCACTCATTAACTAAGGTATGAAATTCCGTGCTAATCTTATTTAAAATAATAACAACTTTCTTCTATTTAAAAAAAAAAAAATCTATTACCAACATAATGAAAAAATCTTCAAATAATTTTTCAAAGGAAGGTCATTATGGTATACATCATAATTAAAGTATAAACATGTTTATAAACTTAAATCACTTTGGAATGAGAAATTTTTTTTCAAAGGAAGGTCATTATGGTATACACCATAATTAAAGTCCAAAAAATTTCTTTAGAATGAAAAAAAAACATCCAAATACAACACTAACAACTCATCAAGATGAAATTGTTATTCCCTTTCTTAGGCTAATTCATAGAAAGAGTTTGTATATAATCTATTGGTTTTAAGTTAGTAAGCAATTTAATTTTCAAATATTCTAATTATTTGAATAAAGAAAACTCAGTATTGCATTCTTTCAAGACTTCAAACCATTTAAGTTTTCATTTAACTTAGCTTAAAGAAACAAATTACAACTACTTGGACAAACCATTGCACTCTTTTTATATGCTTAGTTATGAAAATTACCTAAAGAATAATGATGCACTGTCTTGCCAAGTCTTGTAACATCTGCTAGTTTTCTCAAACGAGAATTCCATTGGACATAATTACAATCTGAAAGCAAAAGAAAAAGGGAAAAACATTATCATAAGAAACACCTAAAGCTTCTAAACACTAACAAGAACAAAGGAATGTCATGTTCACTAAAAGTTTATAAGAAAAGAAAAAGCATTATGTACACTTATTTGTGTTTATTAATCTCATCAAAATGAAGGCATCATGCTCATGAACTAACTCTTTAAGTTCCTCCATACGATAAGTGCATCCTTAACCTTCCTACCAAACAGAGCACGTGAATAAGGTTGTTTTACGTACACAAATTCGGACCAAAAGACTCCACAACGAAGCACTTTTGCTTTATTTCTTGAAAAGGCAAGTATCAAAATAGCCCCAACATCCAAAAAGCATGAATATATATATTATAACCACATACATTAAACTCAAAGCTTCTAATTTCTCTCAACTTGTCAAAAATCTTTTTGAACCCAACCCTCGTGTCTGATTTCCTGAGAGCAACCAACAACTCATTACAAACAAGTGCATTAGACAAATAAGCAAAACTAGTTGCAACAATACCTAGTCACCCTTCATTATTAAAAGCATCGAACAACAACAGTACTTTCTTATCCTCCACTTGGTTTTTCCTGAGCACAACGACGAGAACATAACTGTGGTGTTGAGTTCCAAGCTAGTTCCTAAGTATTCCATATGGCCTAAAATTTCAAGGACAATGTCGAATTTTTCAGACTTGATAAAAGCTCTAAAAGTTAAAGAAACACATCCAAATAAAAATTTTGAATTTGCTAAAAGATAAAATCCGACCACAACATAAAAGCCACTCGAAGATAGAAGGATCCTCATCCAACTATCTTACATTTCAAAAGTAAAACATAAAAATTTCCACGTCAATTCTACAGATTTCAAAATTAAAATTTTCAACATTTCTAAAAGAGTAAATGATCTATGTGATCCAATGGCTAGATCTGGCTTGTGGGCTACATCGGTGAGAATGAGAGAGAAAAGAAGAGAGATTAGGAAGTCAGGCGACACGGAACTACTAGTGTGTGGGTTTGAGAGAGAGTTCAACGGGGGGAGAGAGAAGGCTTGCCGACGACGTTAGGTGGTGGACGGTGAGGCAATCGGAGTAAGGATCGTGACCAGCGAATGTGCAGTTGAGAAAGCAGCGTCGGCGTTGGTCAACGGCGCTAACGGTGGCAGATACGACTCGACGAACAACTGGCTGGGCAGACTGGAACGTGCGACGACTGAGGATTGGATAGAGAAGAAGATGATGATTGGGAGGAGAGTCATGCGGCGTGCAAAAGAAGGGAAGAGGATTTGATTTTGTTTTCTTTTTTTCTTTTTTTTTTTTACTATCTTTTATTCTTTATTAGGAAAGATGGAAACAAGATTTTAGAGGAAAAATGAAAATGGGGAAGGGAGAACAAAAAATGAAGATTAAAAAACTTATTTGGCATTTAAAAGAGAGAGTCACTTACAATGTCGATTTTAAACTGACATTATAGGTACACTTATAATGTCAGTTTAAAATCGATATTAAAGATCCGTTTTTTTTTTTTTTAAAAACCGACATTGTACATCCGTTTTTAGTTTTTTCAACCGACATCAAAGTCCCATATTTCTTATGATAACATTAACTTAGACCCATTAAAAATGATATGTAATCAACAGATGATGTGCTTTAAGCACATAAAAGCACGAATAATTTCTCTGAATTTAATCAAAAATAAAAAAGCCCAAAATAATACATCAAAACTTAATAGTTGGCTTCATCCACTCAATGCACGGTAAAAACATGAACTCTCTAGAAAAATCTATAAAGAAAAATATGGAGTGAAAAGAGAAGTAAAGAAGAAAACTCATTGACTTGTGTCACACTTGTTCTTGTTATGATGTCAGCAATCCCTAGCCTTGATGAACTTCTTAATTTCGTTTTTTTTTTAAAAAAAAAAAAAAAAAAAAAAAAAAAAAAAAAAAAAAACTCTGATTTGGATAAAATTATTGAATATATTAACTATATATTTGTTTTAATTTTAAATTTACTAAGGGTCTATTAAACATAATACGATAGATATGAGAGAACAAACTTTGTAATTAATTGAACAAAATATATTATATTTATTGAAAAATTATAGGAACTGCCTACTTAAAATACTCAATGTCAAGATATGGCTAAATTATCAATAATATTGTAAAAATGTCTATCAAATTTGTAGGACGTGAGAGTGGAGATTTCTTTTTTCAGTTATACCCCTTATATATTAAGTTATTTACAAATATGTCATAACAATAGAAATACAATTTTCTGGTTAGAAATAAGAGATTTTCAGGAAGATTTGAATAATATATAATCCGTATAACCCAAAACCAACCGAATAGTGCAAATATTTATAAATATAATATTATTTATATGGTCTATATTTAGAGTCGAGATTTCTCATTTTAAATTTTATGTTTATGATATGTTCATTCTCTTACTATACCACAAGATTCTTTCATCTATGACAACAAAAAACATAAATAAAGGCAGTGGATTATGGTGAAGGAATGAGAGAGAAAAGTATAGTGTATGTAGCTGAAGTTACCTTCTTTACTTATCTTCAATCCTATCCCGATTGTGCCTTCTACTAGATCGAAGCAAACGAAACTTATGCAAATTTTCAGGCATGGTGTTTTGCACATTTCATCATCTCTTATGTACAAATTGTTAGCAAACACTTGTAGAAGTTCTACATTCTAATTGCAATCGTAGTCATTGAAGCAAATTAAAGGGTTTGATGAGTTTCTCTTTTAGGGTTTGAGATTGGAGGATAAGGTTGGTTTTAAATATCAAATGGAAGAGCGCGCTCTACAAAACCATCGAAGTCGGTTAATTTTAATTTTTGCATGCAATTATTACTAAAATTCTCATATGTATACACCATTGTAACTCCATATAGGTTGTATAGGTCATCTGCATTTTTATTGAATATTATTATAAATTTGCATATATACTCCATGTTATTTATAATGTAACATGTATTTATGCATATATACTTCATGTAATTCATCCATAAGACAAGTTTTCCAGTTATTTATTTATCCATTGGTCAATTTTAAGTTGTTTTTTTTTTTTGTTAGTTGTATTTGGATATAGATGTATTTATGTAAATACAAGTTTATGCTTTTATGCACGTCACATGTCTAATAGGATGTCTGTATACACTCAATAATACTAGTATCATTTTTATAGACAGATGTATATATACATCTATGAGCTTGATGATAAGTGAGGAAAATTAGTAATTTTGAATTTAAAATTGCAATAAGTGGAGATTGCTGTATTTGAATTTATTTAGTTTAATTAAAAAAATTGTATTTACCGTATTATTTTATATTTGATAAGATTTTGTTTGTTAGTTCACTTTTTGTTTTTACTATAATATATTTTTATTAAAAAAAAAGATTAGGCATTTTACAAATAAATAAAATTGTAGGTATTTTAAAAATATTTTTGTAGTCGCCCATAGTTATATTTATATTTGAATGAGACATTAGAGGCGCATATTGGGCCGACATTCTATTGTGGAAGCCCACAAAACATGGCTCAGCATTTCTGGGACAACGATGCGGACACGGCGGGAAAGACAAGAGACTCAACATCGAGGAATTCAACGCCTTCCCAAAATTAAATAATACACATTTGTAGTGTTCTGTATTGTGTTCGCATTACTTTTGAAATATCATTCATATTTCTTACAAATTTAGGTCCGTTTGGTAAACTATTTACATTTTTTTTATTTTTTTTAAAAAAATTAAATTTATAAATACTATTTTCTTCTCTATTTTTTATTTTCTTTTTATCAATAATTTTTAAAAAATCAAATTAAAGTTTAAAAATTTTTAAAAATAGCTTTTAAAATGTTGTTTATATTTTTGAAATTTGACTAAGAATTCAATCATTATACTTAAAAAATATGCAAATCCTTGTAAGAAATGTGATGAAAATAGATTTAATTTTCAAAAATAAAAAATAAAAAATGAAATGGTTACCAAACACATTTTAATAACTTAAAAAATGTGTTTTGGAATGATTTTAAAGATAATAAAAAATAGAAAAATTATTATCTTTCGTCCTGTCATATATGTGTTTGATCGGGGCCACTAAGTGAAATTAATGAGTTTGAGTTAATATATTATAGTTAATAAGTTTATGTTTGAGGTGTACTGTTGTAAAATTGAGTTTTTTGATATTTGTGAAAAGTAGATTTAAAAAATAAGATGAAGTTTCTTGAAAAATATAAAAAATAGAGATAAAGGGAAATATGAAGTTTCTTGAGAAATGTGAAACACATGTAAAAAAAAATTAAAATATGAAGTTACTCGTGTGAAAATTCAATATTATTTACTATTGATGTTGGGTTGTTCTTACCAACTTAATAACTGGTAAGTGGCCAAACGAAAATGGTTTTCTTAGTTTTAAAATTTTTTATAATAGGTATATTTATTCCATAAATTTTTAACTTTACTTTTTTTAGTCTCTAAATTTTTTAAAATATGATTAAAAGGTCCCTACAATATATATTTTTATTTTAAATTTGAAAAATAATTTTAACAAATTACCTCTTCTGTAAATTTATTTTTAATTCAAAATGTCATATAATTATATAAAATGAAATGAAAAAAAGTTGAGACCTTTTAAACATATTTTTAAAAATTTAAGAATTAAAAATATTTGTTTTGAAAGTTCAAGGATCGAATTCATCTATTCTAAAAAAAATGATGACTAAAAAAGTATCTTTTGAAAATAAGAAATCAAACATACTTATCCTTCAAAATTCGGAGACTGAAAATATAATTTTCTCTAAAAAAAAATTTATTTAAAAATTAATAAATACATAGTACTTAAAAATTTAGATGTAGAATTTGAAAATATAAATTTAGTGTGAAATGAACTATGCTTATATTGGTATTAATAAAATCATATTTGAGTATAGTGAACGATCAAATTTATTATTTAATCTATAAGTATTCAAATTCACAGCCATTTTGATGCATAGGTAGGAAATAAATTATTATTTTTAATCATTACTTTTAGAATATAGTGTTAAACTTAGAACTATGTAAATGAATATTTGAATTTTGAATATAGATATTACTCTTATGCTTTTAGCGAAAATCTCTTCATGTTTGCATTTTTTTTCCTACTTAAGTGAGCTAATATTACATCATTCTTATCGTTTTAAATTTACGGAAAAAATATACAACTATATATATTTCATAATATGTGAATTTAGTCCCTCAAAATTATTTTTTTATTAAAATTGACTAAATAATAATAAAATGTTTCATAAAAAAAAACGTAATGGGTAAATATATTTTCAAAAATTATAGTGAAAATGTTAATAAATAACCTAAAATTTTTGAAAAGTATAATAATAAACAAGTAGTAATCACTAAATTTAAGATTTCTTAAAAATACTAGAACTAAAGTTCAACATTTAAAAGTATAGGGACAAAATTTGAATTAACTTTAAAATCTAGAGAACAAATTAATACTTAAACCTAAATTTTATCAACATAGTTTAATTTTCATTTGATTCCCATTTATCGTTAGCAACCATTATTAGAAACACGAAATAGATAAAAATAAAACTCCTAAAAAACTTAGCCCAAGAGTATTCAAATCTTATAAAAGTTTGAAGTGTTAGTTGGTTATGCATACAAATTAAGTATAATTAGCGAGGAAAATCTACACAGGCTTTGAAGTGCTCCTCCAACCCACTATTCTGGTTTGGATTCATCGTTAGTATGGACCTGCAAGAATATTCATATCAATATGGTGTCGAGCCGAATACACTTTGATACTTAAATTAGTACGTGAAGCATTCAGTTAGTTCGGCTAAGCACAAAGAGAATTGCTTGCTTCTTCAAATCGTTGGTGTGTGGTTATTTATAAAACTCATTCGTTAAGGATATATGCAATAGCAACAATGTCAAACTGGATGCGACCCTTGAAGTTGTAGGGTGCAAGTAGAAAGCTATATTTGGTGAAAATTCCATGAACTTAGTTGGTTGACTCGAAGCTTGAAGATTTGACTTTTCTTTTTAGGATGCCCAAAGCTCTACGTAGGCTTCAATTTTCCTTTGAACTCGAACCTGTTCATAGTCTTAAACATTGCCTCACATAACCCTCAACAAATAGAAAGGTTCCAACATACATTGATACTTTTAAAAAAATGGTGCTACTAAATTATAAATATATTTAATTGGGTGTTGGTTTGGTCATATGAGATGGGGAAAAGGGGGTTGGCTTTGGCTCGGTTGGCGGCACGAGCACGGGATTAACGTGCCCTTAGTTCTGGTTTTGGTTCAAAATTCACACAAACAAAAAGGTTGCATTTGTTGGCCACTAAAACCTATAAATAAATAAATAATGATAAACAAATTCAAATTTTAAATATTAAATTATGTTTTATAAACTTAATTAATTAATATTAAAAATATGTACAAAATGTTCCTTAACTTTTCAACCTACTTTTAAGAGCCCGTGTCCTATAGTATAGTAGAGATAATTAAAATCATTTTTATCATTATTTTTTTTAGATAATATACGATTAAATCTATTTTTATTTATAAGCTTAAACTTTTGAATTAATCGATAATCAAATATAAAACTAAATAGTAAATTAATTATGAATGATTAAATACGTGTTTCATTTAAAACTAATTAATCAAAGGTTAGTACAATTTACAACTAAGATTGAATTATGATTGATCGAGTTTTTTTGGATTAGATATTTTCAAACACAAACAACAAGTATGCTCCACCCAAGAGTGGATTTAGTATGAGTCCGAAGACTCCAACTCCTCTCAACTTTATGCTAATATATATATATATATATATATAACTGGCATAATATCAAAATAATTAATTAGTCCAGTGATAAATTTGCTTTCCAATCCTTTCTAGACCAAGGTTTAAGTCTCATTTATTATATTTGCTTTTACTATATTATATAAAATACTCCGTCAACAAAATTTTCAGATCCGTCATTGACTCCACCAATCTCCCTCTTGTATGAAATGAAATTGATAAAAGAAGGAAACTTAAATCTAATTAAATTACGATCACCTCAATAAATGTCAAAACGAGGACATAGCAAGGTAAAATAAGATGCAAGTTCAAATCCAAATATGCTATAATTAAAAGAAAAATAATAAATAATAACTTGGTTTTACTAATAAATAAAACTTCTTTCTAAAACTTAAAAAGATTCAGATTTTCACTTTTTTTTTTTTTAATTAGATATATAGGTTACTCCTCTACTTTCTTATAGATAGGTGCATAATAATTCAAGTGTAAACGGTTTGTAATTTATTTTTGTGTTTTTGAAAGTTGAATATTAAAAAAAAGCTTTCTATTTGATCGTGTGACAATTACTATCAAATACGAGCTACCTTTTATAGCCCACATGTGAAAAGAGTGTTAGAGTATTGATATAATGAATAGTATGTTAGGGAGATAATTTGAAATAGTTAAAATTACTTTTGTCATTTTCAAAATAGTTTGAAAAATGTTTTTGATCGTTCAAAATCAATTTCAATAGTACGAAAAAATGTGATTAAAAGAGTAAAATTAAATGTTGAATTGATTTTGAATGATTAAAAGTGTGTTTTGGAATGATCTTAAGCATGACAAAAACAATTTTAATAATTTCAAAATTGCTCCCAAACATGTAGTTATCATGATTTATCAACTTAAGCTTTTGAATTAATTTGTGATTTAACAAGAAAACAAATATGCATTTTCTTAACAAACAAAAAACGAATCAAATCAATCACTTTGTCGGCCGCCGCTGCTGTCAGTTCACCATTTTTCATGGCGGCACTTGAGAATCGATATCAACGATGAATTAACAAAAAAGAAAGTGGAACTCATCCCCTCTCCAAAGCTCAAACTCTAAAGGTGAACCTTCTCGTTCCAAATATCATGAACAGTAAGAATGTGTTTATAATACATTTTTAAGTGTTTGATTTTTAAAAAATTGAAGTGTTTAACCATCACTCAAAATAGTTCTTAAAGTATATTTTAAAATATATATATATATTTATCAAAAACGTTTAAATAAAAATAAATTTTTTGAAAAATACTATTTCTCAAATCAATCAAACCGACCTTAAATAAATAAACAAACAATCCATTTTGACCTCAAAAGATAGTAGATGTTATCCCTTCAATTTTGACCATTAACTATTAAATTCATCCGGTACTTAAAAAAAAAAAGCCATTAAATTCATCAGTTTTGACTCCAAATTTAACTAAAAATTACCATTTCGACTTCAAAACTTTTTATTTCTACATTTTTAACCTTTTATTAAATTTCCACTCTAAATATTTTTAAAAAAATGTTGTCTCAAATACGTTTATATTTGAAATAGAAATGTATTATAAAATATTAATACGAGATGAAATTGATATATATATATAAAGCGTTATTATAGCTAAATTTTGCGTTCAAATTTATAAATTTTAACAAAATTATTCCATCGTTAATTATTACCATCCAAATATTTATCTATTTTATTTATTTTTTAAATTAATGACTTTAGAAAGATTTTTACATTTTTTTTCCTTCTTCCTTTTTCTTTCTATTTAGCTCCTATACAATTAAATCCCAAATATTTATTCCTTCTATTTATTTATCTACAAAATGATAGAGTACATTAGGCGTGTTCAAAACCCGATGACCCGATAAAATCGATCAACCTGCAGTTTGAGTTGGGTTTGATTCAAATAAATAAAAATTTTATGGGTTGGGTTGGTTCACGGGTTCACCTAATATAACCCAAACCAACCCGAATTTATTATTAACTTTAAAATATATTTTTTCTTACTTATAACACAATTATTTATACATATATTGATTTTAATTTTATTTAATTCTAATATTTTTTAAATAATTTATTCTTCCACAACTCTTAAAAATAGTTTCTTTACATTTTAGAAAGAAAATTTTCATTATATAAATTGAAATTGAGTGGTTAATCTTAATTCAATATATGGAAATAATTAAATTAAACTTTTACATATTTATGTTTTGCTTCTTTTTATAATAAAATTTTAAATAAATGAAAATTGTATGGGTTGGGTTCATTTTGAATAAAGGTTATTTGGGTTGAAAAAATTTACAATCCGAACAATTAGATTAGGTCTAAAAAGTTTTTCAACCTAATCCAACCCAACCACCAACATCCCTAGAGGGCATCACTCTATATTACTAAAAAAAGAGTAATACATGGGTGCAATTTAGATTATAACTAAGTTCATACTTCTTTTCTTTGCATAAAAAAAATATTTTTAATCATTTCTTAAAGAATTGACAGTGATCAATTTTTAATTAAGTGCTGTAAGGTATTTTCCTCGAGAGAAAGGCGGTTGGATAAAAGAAAAGAAGGGAAGACGTGGCAAGATAGAGTGTGGAATGAGGGGACACGTGTACAAAACAAAAGTCACAGGTAGAGATAGATTGGGCATCACAAGCACGAGGAGAGGGAGCTAATCACCAATAACTCAACCAACATTGCCACATTTTTTTAATTACCTCTCTTTTTCCCACCTTCCCTTCAACAATATCTTCTTTTTCTTTTTCATTCTTTTAACAGAAATTTTCACATACAAAAAATAATAATAATAATAATAAAGTATTTATAGAAATAACAAAAAAAAATACTGAAAAATATAGACTTCTATTAGCATTTATCATATAATATCAATGATAAACTTCTATCGATTTTTATCACTAATAGATGTTGATAGACTTTTATCAACCTACATCAAAGTATATTAAACGTTACTATCTTTTGTAAATAGTTTTCCTTATTTTCTATTTTTGAAAATCTTCTTAATAAAAAACTATTTCTATCATTTTTTCTCAGCTTGTGTTTTTTTTAAAAAAAATTAGTGATATAGTTTTTGTACTTTTTCATTTAGACATTCACATTTTTTTTAATTATGAAGTGATTAGTTTGAACTTTATGATGATTAAGTCTCTAATCGTGCAAAATTTTACTTAAGTATAATATAAGTTCTTACTTTTTACTATGTTCGATAAGTCGCCTAAAAATTAATCAACTTATATATAAAATTACATAAATTGAATTATTACATAATAAAATATACTTTCATGATGTAGGATAAGTTATTACAAATTTTAATTCTATATACTAAGTTGTGTTTTTGGACTAATCATCACAAATTTAAAAATAAAAGACCAAATTGTTACTTGCTAAACCTAAACTTATGACTAAATTATTATTTCTATTAAAGCCTAAATACAAAAAGTGTTTTTATTTTTATTTATTTATTTTTTAGTTCAATAGAAATTATTGTACTACTTTTTTATTTTCTGTTTTAACTTTTATCCCCTTTAAAGTTACAATTCACAATTTGCATAATATAATTTTAAAAAAGAAACTTGAGGTTAATTTTCTCTTACAGGCCACTTTATCAGAATGAAAAATGTGCACTATTAATCTCAGTTTAATTTAAATGATCAAGAAAATAATATAATAGTGTATCTAACAATATTGTAATTTGCAGGTAATATGTCCACCATAGTTTGAATTTCACTTTGAGAAAAAAGCAGTGAAAACCTATTTTTTTTTAATACTTAACGTTAAATTTTCTTATGAAAAATTTAAAGAATAAAATTTTCAAAGGTTAAATGATGTGTTTAAGACTTTGAGGTAGGTAAGTTGAAGAATAATATATATTTTTTTTTTGCTAGTAATGATAAAAACAGTGTATATGAGAAAAAAAAAGTATTAACAAAAGTAGGATAGTAAGATAAAATATAATTTCATCACCAACCAAATTCGTGGATTCCATATTTTTATTTTTTTATATTTTTTTTCAATTTAGATTTGTATTTTTTAATTTTTAATTAATAATTTTCTTCCATACTTATTTTTGTTTTTCTTCTTTTATATCATACGCATTTAAGGGGTTTAGTGTCTCAAGATAAAATGTAATTTCATTAGTTCTTTTATTGGAAGATAAACTGAATATAAACAATTCAAAAATAAAATTTAAATGACAATAACAAAGTCCAATAACAAAAAAAAATAAATTTTCAAATTACAATAACATTAAAAAAAAAACTAGAATCGATGACAGATAACGAGAGCACGGTGGACTGGCGGACTACAGGAGGCGGTTGGCGTGTCGGACTAGGAGAGAGGAAAAAATATAGAGAGTTGTGAAATCATGGACCGGATACACGATTTATATGCTGACTCGATACTCGTGGACCCGATCCACGATTTCACAACTTTATTTTTGTCAATACTTTCAAAACAATCATATTTTTGTCAATGAATATTAAAATACATTATTTAAAAAAAAAATCCATTTGAAAGTGTCTAACAGATCATAAACTTTCAATTTTTGTGTTGTTAGTTTCCAACAAATTTAAAGTCTTTTAAAATTTAATTTATCTATTAGACATAAATTTACAATTTATGTATGATGAAACCTTAAACTTTTAATTTTGTATTAGTAGACTATGAATTTTTTTTAAAAAATAGAAAATTTAAATAATAAATTTGTAATTTTGAAAGCTAAGGCTCTGTTTGATAATTATTTGATTATTTGTTTTTAGTTTTTGAAAATTAAGTCTACAAACACTCGTATCACCTATAAATTTAAATTTTTTGGTTTGTTATCTATTCTTTACCTGTGTTTTAAAAAATCAAGCTAAAATTTGAAAACTAAAAAAAATAGTTTTAAAAAACTTGTTATTGTTTTTGAAATATGGCTAAGAATTCAACTCTAATACTTATGAAAGATGCAAACAATTGTAAGATAATGTGAAAAAATAGATTTAATTTTTAAAAATAAAAAATAAAAAATAAATAATTATCAAACTAGACCTAAATAATCAAATAGATATAAATTTTAAAATCTAATGACTAAATTTTATTGATAAAATTTCAAAGTTTTGATGACTTAGAATTAAAAATGATGACATTACACTGATCTTGAGAACATTAACTCATCAAGAGTATATATTCCGTGCCAAAAAAATTATATTAAATTGGTGAAAATAATTTATTTAATACAATAAAAGATAGAAAAATTCAAACTATATAACTCCTAATCTCTGACATTTTATATGCGAATAGGCATTAAATGAAATAAGATTGAATGATTTTCTTTCTAAAATTATCTTATTTATTTTTATTAAAAAAACTACCTAAGTAATTTTGAATGCGTAGTTAAGTATTAACATTCTAGAAGTTGATTTTTTTTAAAATTATTATTATCGATTCATAGTGTCAATATAAATGTAATTCAATCGATATGAATTCCTACTATTAATTTTGTAGAACGAGATTCAATCTCTCACTTATACATAGTAAAAAAAAAAGGGTAAAAATTTTATTTTAAAACTTTATTCTTTAAGAAAAAATTATTTTGGGTTGAACCGGCTATATCTGATATTTAATTTATTTGTTAAAATATCATTTTAATCTCTACATTTTGAAGTTGATTCAATTTTAGTCTCTCTAATTTCAATAAATCTTAAATTTAATCCTTCATGCTAGTTTATTGTTGATTTCTTTACAAAAATGTTACCTTATTAACATTTTTACTATAAATTTTGAAAATATATTCACATAATGTATTTATATGAACGAAAATTATTATTATTATTATTATTAATTCAATTTTGATAAATATTAATTTTGAAATTTTTTTTTAAGATTTATTAAAAGTATTAGAATTAAAATTGGATAAAGATGAGTATAAAGATTAAAATTAAATAAACTTCAAAATATAAAATTTTAACTAATTTATTTTTAAAGGGAAAAAATTATATTTAATTTATAGAAAAATGTCATTTAATATATTTTAAAAATATGTCCAACGAATAGGAAAACCACTTTTGAAAATTATTTTATTTCATAGAAATCTTCTCAAGACCAACTGTCCCAATTCTCCATTTGATCTCACAAGAACTTCAAAAGTAGAAGCAAAATTATAATATAATGGTGATGATCAATGGCATTGTTCTATTCTATTCCTCCCGTTTGCATCCACTTTCTGTGTCTCTGGTTTATATTTGTGGAGCCCATTGAAAACCCATTTGCATTTTGGCATTTTTACTTTTCCGCCATAGCTTTTGGTTCGAGTTCTAGGTGCCACACCAGGTAGAACGAAGGTCAAAACCATTTCAATTCTTCTTTTCTTCTCAAACCCACTTCTTTGAACACACGGAATCTGGGTTTTTCTTCTTCTTCTTCTTCTTCTTCTTCAATTTCCATAGTCAGAAGGAGCAAAAGAGTTTGGAGAGATTTTTCTTTATGGTGGCCGATAAATTTGAAACCCCTTTTGCCTACAGTTTCTGTTTGATGGATCTGTGGATCTACCGCTTTTTGAACCCACATGTATTGCCCTGTCCTTTTTAGATCTCCATCGTTTTCATTTGGTATCATTCAGTAGCTGACCGAACTGATTGGATAGCCTAATTGCAGAGTGAGTTCGTTTTACTTTTTCATCGTCTCTTTTTTCTATAGTTTGTGTTTTTCATTTAGTTTTTCCGGAATTTGAGCATAAGGATGAGTTGTTTTCTGGTTCGTTTGCTGGAAGTGAAGGTGTGGTTTGCTGTAGCACTTTTTTTAATTTTGATATTTAGTCAACAGATTATGGGAGTATTTTTGTTTTCTTTTTCTGTTTAGAATCTTAGTTTGATGTAAAGAGATGATGAGTTTCTGTTGTATTGTGTTCATTGAGATTGTTGACCGAAATATGCAATCACAGGAGCCAATTGTCAGATTGAGAAGTTTTGCTGCTTCGAGTTGGGAGTGATTTCTTTTCTTCTTATTTGTTTGCTGGGATAGCCGGCTGGTGGGAGTTTTTGGTCAGAATGGTATGGTTACCCTTTTTGAATGCGGAGTTAAGATGCTGGAGCTGATGAAATGAGGGATGTTATCCAGCTTGATGAACTTTCTGAGGGCTTGCTGGGTGCCGTCCTCGGACAATATCGTACACAGCGGTTCGGATTCAGCAGGCCGTCATGAAGGCTTACTATGGTACAAGGATATTGGACACCACATGAATGGTGAATTTTCAATGGCTGTCGTCCAGGCCAATAACTTGCTTGAGGATCAGAGCCAGATCGAATCGGGTTCATTGAGCTTGCTCGACTCCGGGCCATATGGAACCTTTGTTGGTGTTTATGATGGCCATGGTGGGCCTGAAGCATCAAATTACGTATATGAGAATCTTTTCCAGCATCTAAAAAGTAAGAACTTTAATCGAGATGGATAGCTTTTTGTGATTATGATTGTTGGACTTGGGGTACAAGATTGAAATGAGTTCATGTTCTTCAGTGTAATAGAGTCTGAGCATTTCATTTGAAAGTGCAGGGTTCACCTCAGAACAACAATCAATGTCAACTGATGTAATAAAGAAAGCATTTCAAGCTACAGAGGAAGGGTTCATTTCTTTAGTGACTAAACAATGGCAAATGAAGCCCCAAATTGCAGCTGTTGGTTCATGCTGCCTGATTGGTGTGATCTGTGGTGGCACCCTTTACATAGCCAACCTTGGTGATTCCCGTGCTGTGCTCGGAAGGCTCGTGCGGTCGACTGAGGAGGTTATTGCCGTGCAGCTATCAGCAGAGCATAATGTGAGCATAGAATCTGTCAGAAGGGAGATGCATTCTCTGCATCCAGATGACTCACATATAGTAGTTTTAAAGCATAATGTATGGCGAGTAAAGGGCTTAATACAGGTAACTCATTTACATGGCTAAGAAATTTCTTACCAGCAGGGAATATAATTCTCATTCTGGTGAATGTGTTGTCAATGAAGCATGCAAATGAATGAGTTTTATGCTTTGTTAATCTCTTGTAGGTTACTGAGCTATAGATGTCAAGCCTCGAGCTCAGAAATTTCTTTTAAAGCAGACGAAAGAAAAAGAAGTTACTTTTTACTTGCTTAGTTGTAGGTCTTTTGGCAAAGAGTTCTGTTTTTCATTCATAGCAATTTCATCTTTTCTCTCTATCCCTCTCCCCCCATTAGAGGGTCCTTATTTCATTAGCAGCAATGCAGCAATACCTGGATGGCGCGATTTCCATTACCGTAATATGTTTCATTATCACAAATTTTCCTGGCATAGTGGAATGAGGTGTTTTGAGAACTTATTTATTCACATTATAGATTCTTTTCTTTCAATTGCAGGTTTCTAGATCTATCGGTGATGCGTATCTAAAGAGAGCAGAATTCAACAGGGAACCCTTGTATGCTAAGTTTAGGCTTCGTGAACCGTTCACTCGACCAATATTGAGCTGTGAACCATCAATTTCGGTGTATGAGCTTCAAGCACATGATCAATTCATCATATTTGCCTCTGATGGCCTGTGGGAGCACATTAGCAATCAGCAGGCTGTAGATATTATTCGAAATCACCCGCATAACGTAAGATATTTATCTTGTCATAAATGTATGATTGTAATTGAAGTATGTCTGTTGATGAGGGACTTGTCAACATTTGAATTTACTAGAATATCTGCTCCTTGTGGTTTCTGATTGTTCGAATTTACATTTATGGATCATACAAGGTGGTGGTGAAAAGTTAAAGATGAATTAAAAGATCAAATTTGAATTGTCTGCTTTTGTGTTCGTGCAGGGAAGTGCTAAGAGGTTGGTGAAAGCTGCTATGCTGGAAGCAGCCAAGAAACGAGAAATGCGATATTCAGATTTGAAGGATATTGATCGTGGTGTACGCCGCCATTTTCATGATGACATCACTGTCATAGTTGTATTTCTTGACTCTAATCTTGTAAGCAGAGCGAGCTCGGTCCGAGGCCCAACCACATCTTTGAGAGGGTGTGGCGTTATCTTACCTACAAAATCTCTAGCTCATTGCGCCACACCTACAGAACTTAACACAATCTGATGAATTGGTCGACTCTTGTTCTAGCTGTCATGTAAGTACCTTGTGCTGGGTCTTCAGAACTGCCACGGCCCCATCAGCAATGAATATCACGTATAAGTTACACGCAAGAAGGTTCAGTAAATTCTTTTAGTGCATAATTTAACATTTAACATGGCATGTACTCTATGTAGTTTCCAACAGTTTGAGCAGGAGTAAAAGAACTAGGAAAATAGAGCTTAATAGTTAATGGTAGCCTTCTTCTTCTTCTAGCCAAGAAGATTCTTTCTTTCATTTCATCTTTATATTTTCAAATTTTTCCCTTCTTTCTCCCCATTCTTTAGAACTCAAGGACACACAATTGTAAAACCTATAGAATAAATCCTGTTCAAGAAAGATCATTGTTTCTTCCCATTCATTTTGGATTACATTGCTTTTGGGCTCTGTAAATTATATGGAAGAAGTTAAGAGGATTATTCCAGAAAATCGAAAAACTTCCGTTCCTTAAAACTGAACTTTCTGCACTAAAACTTGCTAGTTCTGACTGAGTTCAACTATACAGAAAGGCAAAAAACTAAACCGAACCAAACTGAACCTGACTCAGTCCATTTTACACATCTTCGTCAAGAATCAGTTCTTATTTTGTTCATCATTTGCAGCCATGGACAGCTGCTGTTCGATACTCTCATCGATGTCGATGGAAACACTATCAATCTCAAGGCAATTTAAGCTTGCACTCTCGAATGCAAAAGTATCCATCCCGACGCGAAACTTCCCAAATTTGATACCTTCAATGCTCACAAGGCTTTCAGAATATTCAAACTCCATGGATTTCTGCTTAAGTTGCTTCCTCTTGCTGAAGTTGTCAGCTCCATGAAGAGCTTCCTCTAGCTCTTGCCAAACCTGAGCCATGGTTGGACGGTACTTGGGTTGTTGTGAAGTGCATTTCAGTCCAAGTTGCCCCATCTTTAGCATCACTTCCAAATTGCATGGCTCAATGAGAAGATCTGCATCCAAAATCTCTTCAACTCTCCCCTTTTCTATGCTGGGTCTTGCCTGCAATTTCACCCACCAGTTCATTCATTACTTTGCTTTTAGAAACAAGATTAAATTGTAAATTTAGTCCAAACTTGGAGTAAGGTAGAATTTAATCCCTACGGTTGGATAAAAAACCTCATAAATAGTTCATATGATTTGATAAAATCATAAGTAGTCCCTATTTATGAAAGTTTTATCAATCCACACGGACTAAATTCTAACTTTCTTCAAATTATATAAGGATTAAATTTGCAATTGAACCTCGAAACTACTTTTCAAACAAAATAGATTAAATTACTGGAAGTACTCTGAACTTTGTTCTTTTCAAAAGTTGAAATATTACCCTTTACATGTTAGAATATAGGATGAAAACCAAGACTTGAAACGAAAATTAGAACTCGAATACTGGCACTATTGTTTCTGGTTACTGCAATATCCGTTTCAAGTCTCATTTTTCATCCGAAATTCTACTCCAAGAGTAGTTTTGAGCGAAGTTCAGTGGTACTTTTTGCAATTTTAACAGAGTTGATTACCCATTGAACAATGTGAGAATTGGGGAGGGATTGATTGGAAGCAAGAACTGGACGAGCTGAAACGAGTTGAAGAAGAATAATGCCGAAGCTGTAGACATCACTAAAAGGAGTTAAATGAAAGGTAGAGCAGTAAGCAGGGTCCAAGTAGCCTGGTGTGCCTTTGATCTGGCTGCTCACATGCGACCGGTCGCCGACGGGGCCCGATCGCACCAGCCCGAAATCACAAACCTTCGGCTCCATTCCATCTCCGATCAAGATATTGCTTGGCTTTACGTCCCTGTGGATTATGCTTGCCTTCGCCCCTTTGTGTAGATGACCAATCCCTTCCCCAAAAACGAAAAAACAGTTATTTTTCTCTCTAGATTTTTGCAAACATTAATGTGAGAATGGTAGGTTGATTGTATTATACACTTGCGAGTAGTTATTTTTGTGCGGCTCACTCTAATTATAATAAAAAAGAAAATCGAGTGATTCGATATTGGATTGGCAAATCTTCGCAGGGTCGGGTCTCCGTCCCGATCGAGGTGGGAGAATTACCGGTTTGACTGACAGACTACAAGAATGGAATCCTTGACCCCGATTAAAATCGAGGATGGGTCCCCGCAAGGACTTGTTTCCCTGGTTGGGAATCCCTCCTTCGGCTCTGTTGCCAACCCTAGTTGAATATTGGATGGATTGCAGAAAGATATATATAATATATTTTTTATATCACTATATTACAGAACTGAGCAATTAAAAAAAAACCATATATCAATCAATTACAACAAATTTTCTTTCAAAAGACGGTCTATCTGCCATAATTGAGCAGATAAGATACCAATTATCATATGTATAAATAAACTTCTTTAGTTACCCTTTCCTTCTAAAAAATAATATTCTATTTTGTTAAAAGAAGATTTATGAAACTCATAAGAATGGTCAATTCAAAAGTAAGGTTAAGGTGAAGGTCAAGATAGACATTAAAAACAACTAATGATACCAGCATTTAAATATTTGGGTAATTGTGAGAAATAGCTCTCAAGCCTTTTTATCTTTCACAAACAACACCAATTTTTGACCAATTATTTTAATGACTCATCACAATGTATCTCGGCCAAGATCTATACTAAGACTAAAAGAAAATTTTAGCTTCTTTTAATGACATATTCAAACCATCATTTTTTTTACTTTCTCGATGAAATTCTGACCATGACGAAGATCAGGACAGACTATTATTGTGTACATCTTCCCCAAATCTTACATAATCTGTGAAAATTACATACGCAATCTTTTTAAATTCTCTATTTCTAATCTAAATCCTCGATTCAATCTCAAATATTATGTATGTAATCTTTTTCAAATTTATCAAAACGAGCATATCTCAACGGACTTATAGATGTACTAGAAATCAAGAGTTACATAGTTCAAATCTCCCTCAATCTATCAAGTATTATATCGGACAATTCTCCCAAGTATTTGTCTTTATAATTTGGGTAAGAAATAAGCATACCTTTGGCTGCTCCAATAGCTATATTAACTCTCTGTCTCCAAGTCAAGTTTCTTCCTCCACGACCTATTGAAAAACCACAACTCACAACACATATTTATATATATATATGTATATGAAAATGACATTAAAATGTTAATTAAAATTTACCAATCATGTAATCTAGTAGTGATCCATTTGGTACATATTCATAAACCAATATTCTCTCTTCTCCATATCCTGCCCAACACATTTTCACATTTAAAATATTGCTCTTGAAAACTTCAATTTAGATTATTATTTTGATGTACCTGTAATTTCTTCACAATATCCCACCAAAGCTACCAAGTTCTTGTGCTTTACTGATGACAACAGCTTCACTTCTGCTATGAGCAAATCAATCGTTGTGAAGTTCAATCTTACGATGTCGTTTAAGTTTGGCATTTTGTTTATCTTCGATACAATGTTAAATCACTATTTTTTTCGGTATTGTGCCTTTGCTTCTAGTTTAAGCATTTCTTTCCCTTTTCAATTCATCGTCATAACCAAAATTTTAGAACAATAGAGATTTAAACTCAAGTCTTTGACAATTATTTAAAGGGTTGGTTGTACAAATAACAAGCAAACCCAAAATAATAAAAAGTTATAGCATAAGGATAAATTAAGAATATGGTACAAAATTAGCGTCAGATATCATTGATAGCAGCTATCATTGATAGCCATATTGGTACATGACTAAAAAGCCTACATGCAACCCACCATTTCACCTTCTTCTTCTGGTTTTCTCAAATTGAAAACTATTGGTGATAGCCACTGACAGCTACTATCGATTGCTATCATTAATAGCTGCTATTAGTGAAATCTTTCAATTTGAGAAATATTAATACAACATTGAAATAGTAACACTTGAAATATTAGCTTTCAATTTGCTATCAGTTATCTGTGGCTATCATTAATACATTTTTATCAATTGGAATCAAACTTGAAATATTAACACTTAAGGCTATTAGTAGCTATCAATTATAGACTTTGGGAAACTATCAACTTTCAAAATTTAATATTTAAAGCTACAAGTGATAGAAGTCTATTAGTGAGAGGTCTATAAATGACTATCATTGATAGCTTCTATCACTAATAGAAGTCATATCACCAATATCATTAATATCATTAATTTAATTGATATATACCTAAGTCATATCTTTCTATATACATATATCACTGATAACTTCTATCAATTATACTTTTGGTAGTGACTATCACTGATAGGTGATAGCTTTTAGCAGTAGCTATCAATGATAAATTTTCATCAAATGAAATTGGCTTTTATATCATATCATTGATATATGGATATCACATAAGTTCTTTCTATCACTAATATTACTAATATCATGGTTATCGGCGATAGCTTCTATCACTAATAACATGCTATTAGAGATAACTTTCATCATTCCTTTTAACCATCAAATAACATGCAATCGTTGATAGTTTCTATAACTGATAACATGCTACTAGTGATAAATTCTAGGCATCCCAGTTACACTTTAGTTTGAGATTTAACTTTATTAATTAAATTCATTAAGTTTATTGATGTTAAATTTCATACTTTTAAAGTCCTGAAAAAGGAATGGGTATGTTTGTAACATTCTCATTTCTCATTTCGTTTCTAAAAAAGATATCAAATTTCAGAAATTGAGAAAAATAGTTGTTTCAGTTCCTTGGTTTGAACCTAGTTTTCTCAATTATTTTTTAATTATTTAATTTTTAATTGGAAAGTAAAAATAAGTAATGGAAAAAATTAACAATGAAAATAATTGAAGATAGAAAAGAAAAATTAACAATGAAAAAAAGGTAAAAAGTAAAGTTAAGTAATGAAAAAAATTGAAGCTAATTGAAAAGGAAAATGGAAAAAGGGAATAGAAAACACACAACCGGAGAGGAGAAGAAATAGGGAAAGAAAAAGAAAAAAATGGAGAACACGGGGAAGGAAGAAAAAGGGGGAAAAAAAAAAGAAAAAGAAAAAGAAAGAAAAGGAGGAATAGAGAAGGGCAAACTTGAAAAAAAAAAAAAAAAATTGAAAGGCGGTTGGTCAACATTTGTCATATATGCAATTATTTTTAAATAGTGCTATATTGATAGATATTTTTTCTTATTTTCCTACCTATTATAATTTTGCTTTTTTTCAAAATATTAGTGTGTGAACATTCATGAAAAACATTTTAACCCATAAACTTTACTACATAGAAATTTAGTTTATTCACTAAAAAATTAATACTTCATAATTTCACATGGATTAAATTATTAAAAATGTGATGGATTAAATTATTAAAAATGTGATGTGTAAGACTAACCCTTATCGACTAATTTTTAAAGACTAAATTATTGTTTTAGTTCAACAATACATGAGGGTCGGACAATTCAAAACTAGTTTAGGTAAGCTCAATTTGGATTTACATAATAGAAACTAAGGTCCCGTTTGTAACCATTTTGTTTGTTTGTTTTTTTTAATTAAGCTTATGGACACTAATTTTACCTCCAAATTTATTATTTTGTTATCTACTTTTCATCAATAATTTAAAAAACCAAACCAAATTTTGGGAACTAAAAAAAAATTTCAAAAAGTTGTTTGTGTTATTAGAATTTGACTAAGAATTTAATCATTGTACTCAAGAAAGATACAAATTATTATAAGAAATGTAGATGAAATATGCTTAATTTAAAAAAAAAAACCAAATGATTACCAAACGAGTCTAAAGAAACTAAATTGTTAGTTTCCTATAAATTTTTCTAAAAATGTTCGACAAAAAATATTTGAAAAAAAATGATTTCGAAGAACAAAGACAGGTCTGGATTAACATAAGAGAGACTTAAAGTTTAAGGGATTCATAAGAGATAAAAATCAATTATTTTAAAATTAGTTGAGCCGAACAAAGAGTGGAGTTGTAATCCTCCCGAGTCAATATAAACCTAAGGTTAGTTAAATAAGGAGAGAAATAATTTACCATTTCGAAATTCATCAAGAGAAGTATAAGAATCAGCATGTGGTCTTTTTATGGCAACAATTTCCTCATCACTCTCAAAAACGCCTTTATAAACATCAGCAAAAGAACCAGATCCCAACAAATATTCCCTACTGAAATTCTTCGTCGCCTTCTCCAATTCCTCAAATTCGAACCTTCTCAGCTTCAATTTCCCTTCCCTCAAGCTTCCCTTCGGCTCTCTCCCCCGCCGTTGCCGGAATTTCTGCACAATTTTCCTGCGAAATACGCAGAACAGCAACGCGCTCAACGACACCACCACCGCCACTCCGACGACGAATTCTACCCAGCGATTACTCCGGCTCGGCGGCGGAGAAAGCGCCGGTGAAGAAGCAGGAACGTAGCCCATTTCTTGTGAAGAGAGTTACAGAGATTGAGGTAGGGTATATGGAAAATTAGGGGAAAAGTGAGAGTGGATTTTTAAAATGGAAGAGTAAAGAAATGATTGAAGAGAAGAATTGAGACTTGTTCTTCAAAGTAGCAGGACGGCACAGAGAGCCAAAACAGAGACCTATAATAAAAAGTTTACATCAACGGTACGTACGTGTGGATTGTTTAAATATTAATTTACAAATTTAGTGCTATATCCTTAGTTTCATAAAATTCTCCAATATTTGTGAAAACTATTTATAAGGGGACCATATGAATATTTATGAAATTTTAAATTTTAAGTTAGGCTTAAATTACCATCATTAGAGACGAGATTTATAATTTAACTTTATTTCAATCAAAATTGAATCATTTGTTATTTTTTAGTTTCTTTATCGTGAAAGTAGAATTTCAATTGACATTAAACTTGGTAGTACCAATTTTTATATCAATTGAGATAGGGGTGTTCATAGGTTGGGTTAGATTAGATTTGAAGATTTTTTTAGACCTAATCCAATTGTTCATGTTGTAAATTTCTTCAACTTAAATAACTCTTATTAAAACATGAACCTAACCCAATCTAACTATAAAATATTTAGGTTTGGGTTGGTTCGGGTTACTTGGGTCATTTATTTAAAATTTTATTCTAAAAAGAAGTCAAATATAAATATGTAAAAATCTTATTTAATTATCTTCCTATATTGAATTAAGATTAACAACTCAATTTCAATTTATTTTCATTTTTAAAGTGCTAGGAAACTATTTTTAAGAGTTGTTGGAGAATAATAAAATTAAATAAAACTAAAATCAATATATATATATATATAAATAATTTTATTATAAGTAACAAAAAAAATATTTTAAAGTTAATAATAAGTTCAGGTTGGTTCATGAATTCATCTTATATACTCAAACCAACCCAACCCATATGAGGTGAATTCATGAACTAACCTAACCCATATAATTTTCATTTATTCAACTAATAACCCAACTCAAACGGCACAAATTAGATTGGGTTGATCCATTTTTTCGGGTCATCGATTTTTTAAACACCCCTAAATTGAGGTATATTTGTTTTGGCAACTATCAATTCGGTTATTTTTGTAGGTTGTTTGAGAATTTTTTGTTATTTTAATTTCATGTTTGGGTTAGTTTTCATATGATTGGTCCATTTGGAGTTTTTTAATTTATTTTTTATTATTTTTTTAATATCCGAAGTGAAAGAATCGAAACACTAACCTTGAAATTAATAATACAATGACCACGTGAGTTAAGCTATTCTCATTTTGACTCATTTGGAGTTGGACTAGTTCGAGTTGATTAGATTATTAAATTTTTTTTTTTAAAAAAAAAGTAATAAGAAAATGTTACGGTGTGTTTGGAAAAACAATTCTAAAAGAAGGGTTCTAATGAAAACAAAGATATATGATATGTTACCAGTAAATATAATCACATACAATCAAAGTAGTGTTGGTTATTTAAATATTTAGTTGAATATCAAACAAATATCATTACTTAAATTTATTAAAATATCTTACATAATTTTTATTTTACAAAATTATCTAATATTCTATCGCGATCTATCACAAATAGACAATAAAATTTTGTTATACTTATAAATAATTTAATTTATTTTTTTTATATTTGAAAATAGTCCTATTTTAAAAATACAACGTAACTATTAGAGAATAACAAAATATTTGTTGTCCTTATTATCAAGTTGGATTAGCCAAATAGAAAAAGCAGTCGTCCGACGTAGTGAACAAGTCTTGGACATTATTCAACAAGTTAAATCATCTAAAGATGACACATAGTTTATAATACATTAATATGTGCTTTAAATTTTTTTAAGAAAAATCTTAAAACAAAAACAAATTTAGTATGTTACATAAAATAATATATTTTTGGAAGTTTTTACGTTCTTGGTCTAGTAATAAATATTAAAATTTAAAATTTAAAAACATTCAATTCTCATCAAAATTTCAAAGTGTTTAAATCAAGATTCCAACATTTAACCTCTCAATTTTTTCAACAATATAATAATTTAGAAAATATTGATTGATATTTATTGTGTTATTTTTCAATTAATTAGTATGTTTGTGTTTATTCCTTATTTATTTTTTCTCAAATTATATTTTAAATTTGTTATCTATTATTTTTAATTTTCATTATCATTTTATTTTTAACTAAAGTTAATGTAGTGTTGATGCCAAACTTTGGACAGGAGAAAACTCATATAGTTTTCATGTGACAATAGCAAATTCATAATTTGGGGAATAAAGAATGGGCAAAACAAAGAAAAATGGCTTTGATGCCAAAATTAGGGATGAGAGCTCACTAATATAGAAGAAGCCATAAGTTTAAGTTATCTCATATGGAACCATAATGATGTACTTATAAATAAAGTCGACCTAGATGGTTCCCTAGGGTTTCAGAGTTGCCTCAGGATAAGTAGATGACCTACCGAGCCGAAAGGGTGTGTCATGTTTCATGTTTGCTTAGGGTCGGCCTCGGCGAAGACCAAAGTCAAACATCTTCCTTATGCCATATTATGGGCCTAATATTAGACCGGGGCATGTGTTTGGTAAGGTTCAAGATTGGCATTGGCCAAGGCCAACCATACTGGCATGGACCAACACCTAACCTAACCTCATTTCCTACGCCTATTATATTTTGATTCTAAGTTGTCATTTTCGACATGTAGTATGCTTTCTTCTTGACTTTGTCGTTCCTATTTTCCTTATATGTCAATTATACCCTTTGAATTAAAATCATCCATAACATTTTAGTCTCCACTCCCATGTTATGTCTTAAGGTTTGGCTACTTATAGATATTAGCTAAACATTATGAACCCGGCTTGGGAGTATGATTTCTTCTAACTTGTGTTGCTTCAGTGACCACATCGGTTGGTTCTCAGCAAAGTTGAGCTTCTCACCGATGTCTATTTGGCAAATGTTGTGTCCAGTATGGTTAAAAAAATTATAGCCTTATGTCGTGCCTTAATTAATGAATAATCTAAATTAGCTGCAAGTATAAGTCCAAGGTCCAAATAGAGTATAGGTGAGTCCAAGGTCAAACACAGAGATAATCGACTGAGATGTGTTTGAACTTAATATCTGATCTTAACGCAATGAGATCTTGATTATGCTGGGTTAAAATCCCAAGTGCAGCGGAAAAAATTTCAAATTTTAATAACAAATTAACAGAGGAAATAAAATCTAGAACCCTTACTCTTATTGACAACTCTTGAGGGCTTCACCAACTTTTTGGATCTACGATCTAGATCTTGATTCATCTGCTGCAGGGAATTTTCTAAAGAAAAAAATTTCAAAGATCAAAGCCAGAGAAAAAAAACTAATTCTCCCCCACTCTCATATAATTCCCCACGTTGGGAGTTTATTATAACGAATTTATTTAAATTCATTATTTATTTAATTAATAAATTAAATCAAATTTAATTTAAAAATAAATTAAATAAAAATTTAATTTATTAAAATTAATCAAATAATTATCAATTAATCAAATTAATTAATAATGATTAAATATCTCATATTTATTTAAATGTGCATTAGAGTCATATTCTAATACATTCCTCTCTCATAATCTATAGTTTTAATTCAATTAATTTAACTAAATCAAATCAAATTAAATAAAATAATTAATTAATTCTCCAATTAATTAATCATTAAATTAAATATGTGTAAATATCACATATTTAATTTAACCTTATAACTGAACCATATTCAATTATTTTTCTCTCATATTACCTATAGTTTTAATGTGCATCTAATTCACATTAATTTTAACTTATAGTTTTGATATGAATTCTATTCATATTAAATTTAATATTTGAACTCCTCCAAATACTTAATTCTCCCATTAAATTAATTTTTTAATCAAATTCAAAATCAGTTTATATCATAAAATTTAATTAAAATATAAACTTTATATTATAATGTATCACCATACATTATATTTTTCCTTTAGTAAATTTGAACATTTCAAATCACTTTAATTACCTCAATACCTTTTATGAGCTACCAGTGGAACCTAATGAACCTACATATCAGAAGCTCCAACGATATGAGATTAATTGGCTAAACTCATTCACCAAGTTAATCAATATTTGTTAACTGTGGGTACACTCCACTATAGACTCATAGATGCCTCTTCTCACTGCAGATATATTTCTGTGTCCACGGATATTGACTAATAATAGTAAGTTAGTCCTTCATGAGTGCTCGTAATACCAGTTGGGTCAAATTACCGTTTTACCCATGGGTCACCTTTACATCCTTAAGTACAGTGCTCCTCTAATGAACATCCTATTTGTGGTCCAACCATCAAACAGAAACTCCTCTCGGGCCAGTGAGATGGTAGGACCCCTTGTCAAGTCCTGGAGACACCACTTAAGGGAACACTCATCTACTTACTCTAAAGTCAGGAAAGAGCGAATTCAATCTCGTGAAATTATGTTCTCAGATCCCCACTTGGTCTTATCCCCAAAATGGTAAGCTTATTGAGTCAGCGAACTAACCACTCTCACCCATACAAATCAAAGGAAAATCCCTCATGAACAGGAGTCCATAACTTACCCAGGATTAAAACTAAGTTGCCAAGGTCATCCTAGTGAATTAGAAACTTAACTAGTCAAAGGAGTTACATCTAGTGGTTATTTTTCGTGGTCCGGTCTTATCCAAACTCATTGCATAGAATATCCCCACTTGCATGTCCCCTACAGGAATGCGTTGGATCATTGCATTTATATCAAATACAAAATGGGTCGTATCCATAGTGTCATCGTATAAGGTACCTAGCCTTATCCATATACTATAGACCTTTTAGGTTGTATCTTGAACGCTGATCCCCGTATGTCTCCACATACAGTTCAAGACTTATACAACAGTCTAGGATGTTAGTTTATTGGATTATGTTTATTTAAGCAAGATAAATATAAGATAAGTAATAACTATTTATTATAATAAACATTGATAACACTTTATTAATGATCGGTCAAATATTACATTTACTATCTATGAGTTTTAGGGCATAAAACCCAAAAAATTATGCGTTGAGAACATTTTATACAACTAATCTAATTTTAGTAAGTATAAATGTGGTGTAAGTGTATGCTAATGGATGATGTAAGTGGTAATGACTGATGATGCGTTGAATGGTTGTAGAAGTGAAGGTAGTAATTACAATTGCAAATACAATGAAACGGTGTGTGTGAAATATGAAAGAATTATCAATGAATAAAACAGGGTTGAGAAAGATTTAATAACATTTTTTTAAGTTATGCATAAGTCAAGTGTTCATGTCATTAACTCATGGAGCACTCACCTTCCAATGCTTTTAAGTGGCAATACCCTATTTATAGGACACATGCTTGGGTTAATTTCAAATAAAAAGGTTAACTCATCTTTATAGTCATTTCTTTCCTTGTTTCACGAGTTCCACAATCATTTACTCTCTCGAGTAGTTGATTATTTTTACTTAAACCAACCTGTCAATTAAATTTAAGCAATATTAATATGTATACATTAAAGAAGATGAGCTTTGACTTATTGATACGCACTTAAAATGTGCGTATTTTACCTTTTATTTAGAGTTATATTTATTAGATTTAGTGTGTTTACTAATGATTTTTAAGGTATCATAAAAATGAGTGTTAAAAGTCAAAAGAATCAAATCAAGCCAAAATCGGGTCAAAACCATCCAGAAAAGTAAGAAAAGTGGAAGAATCCCTAAACTAAGGTCGCGCTAGGCCGATGTTGCCCTCGGTGGCTTAGACCCAAAAGGCCCCAAATTTTGCATCTTTTTTAGCACAGATCCACTACCTTTAGTGCAGCTTTGCGTTACGATTCCATGCTTAGGGCGCAACCCTGCACTCGCTTTCTTAATTTGAAAATTGGGTAATTTTGGTAAGTTCTTGGTGGCCAAGTGTTGATCCTCTATATATTTGGAAGTTCTTCAACACTCAAGGTACGAAATTTAGGAAAAAAAATTACCATGAAATTTTAGACCTAAAGAGAGAGTTTATACTACAAAATTAGAGAATTTTAGGAATATTTTGGAGACTATTAAAGTTCCCAAAGTGACGATCGAGGTGAACTTGGAGGATTTAAGAGATCAAGGAATTCTTCGAGAGAATTCTTCTTCGGTTCCTTTTCTTTTTCTAAATCTTATGCTTAAAATCATGTATGAAAGTATGTGCAAGCTACGAATGGCTAAACTTGCTTGTTTTAGGGTTTGATGAAGTTGTTATGAATTTAGGTTAAAATTTATTCTTTTCATGAATGTTTGTTGAACTATTTTCTTTTTAACGATATTGTACTTCATTCTTATTGATTGACCATCGATGATTATTAGGTTGAATGTTTAATTGAGAGATTGAATGTTTAACTGGATCTATATCATTAAATCATAATTTATCTTTCATGCAAATAGTTAGATTAATAGTGAAAGTTATTGATGAAAAATATTAATGCCTTGTTTCTTAGTTTGATTTCGAAGAATTAGTTATCATTTAAGTTTCATGAGAATAGGTTATTGTTTAGAGAAAATAATCTTGAATTAAGTTTCTAGACTTATACTTAAAGTTTATACCTGATTCTATGAACTTACTAGAGTAGACCTAATAAAGTAATAATAGATTCATATCCTAGAACACTTTTGATCTTAGATTTCAATACACTTTTATTTCTTCTTTTATCGCTTCATAACATTACAATCAACTCGATCTCAATTTCTTAACTAAAATTAACACATTTGAGATAGCTAAACAGTAATTGTTAATTTGATCCCAGAGGACGATACTCGTTCTTACAAGCCGTTTTAATATTATAACTTGACCATGTACACTTACGTGCACATGAATAACCATCATTTATGCAAGACTTAGTAAAAATGTTAGTTTAACTTACTCAACCCATTGAAGAATTAGTTGCTCATGATAAAGGTAATAAATGATATGGATGAAATGAATATGGAAGAAATCATATCTATATTCAGGCACACAAATTTTTCAATTTCGAATAACTTAATATAAATAAGATGACAAGAAAAATGTAATAATGAGCAGAGAATGAAAGTGTCAAGCCGCAAGTTACAATCTCTTGCTTCCTTTGACTTGTATGGTGGTTGCTTCAATAGAGGTTACAATGGAGGTGGTGGAGTTTTCTCTTGTTTTAGAGAGGAAGATTCAATCCCCACTTAGAATTCTTCAAACAAAAGCTTGAAAGGTGGAAAAATGGTAGAATTATCGAAGAGTTTGAGCAGAGTTTCAGCCAACCTCTCCATGGAAAGTCTCATTTTTAGATAATTTTTGGATGTGCTATTTATAAGCATCAAATGGAAGCTGCTTTGCCTCTTTCTAATGATGTTCTGACACCTTTGCACTTAATTCCATGCCCTGTTGCACCGACTACTCGCGTCACAGGTTCATTGGTTTTTCCATGACTGTCTCAAATCAACTACTAACTTGCATTTTGATTTAACATCCACGGCCCATGCATTTGTCTTTTTCTCTCTTCATGTTTTCTGCTCAACGCATGATTCTCTACGTGCAAAATTGGGTGTCGATCTGATCTCTTTTAATACTTCCACAACTGCAACTTTTGTTTCCTTGGTCAATTTTTGCTTCTTTTCATTATATTCCCGCTTTTAATGACGTTAGATTTTATAATTTTTAGGATAATATGTTTTGTAAACACATGGATGCAAAGTTGATTATCTACATGAATTTCATACCAAGTTAATATATTTTCTCCCAGATTTTCTTAATTATTCTAAATAAAAAGGTACAATAACTTGTATTTCTACAAGTTATCAGCAAACAATAATATTTTGTACCTCATTGTTGAGTTTGACTGCTTTGAGGTTGCAGAGCTACCAAATGCCGTTGATGTTGATATCTCTCTAAAGTCTCTTTTTTATTGACGAGGCCCAAAATAAAGAGCGATAAGGTAGGGTCGCGTCTTTCTCCCATATTTGTTGTAGTCAAAATGGGTTAGCACATTGTCTGGTGAGGAAAGCATGGAAGGAACTATTGTCTCCTTGTCCTATGTAGTTTAATTTAGTTGTGTCTCGTGATGTAACTCTATAAGGTGTTTTTAATGTTGCTTCCTCAAAAATAAATGTTACATGATTTTTTATTATTATTTATTTTTGTCAAAATTACAGTGTAATAGTAATTTTAGCAAGGTTACTTTTAAACTAAAAGATATATATAATATGCTGGGTAAATCGTTAAATC